>NW_027459320.1:0-197026 GCF_050624435.1 Tenrec ecaudatus | reverse complement strand
CAGTTTAACTGAGACAAGGCTAGGATTGTGAGGTGGGAGTGCCCTTGAAAGTAGGTGAGTATCACAGGAAATAAGTAAAAATCTTAGGATTATCAGGCGTGTGTGTTTGTTCATTCTAAGTACCGGCACGGGGGTAAAAGCATTCACAATTTCCCCTAGGGGGGTCCAGGGTTTGGGCACTACTGGGTGCAGTGGGATCACCGCTTCACTTATGATCCTAAGGCATTGGCCCCTCTGATAAGAACCATCCTTCTTTTTCACCCTATAACGCCTCACTTTTAAATTTTTGGGCAAAAAAATTTCGTTTTGATTCATTACTTTCATAGTTATCAATATATATACATTTATATTCATTTCATTAAATGTTAGGGAAAGGTCATGCTCGGCGTTATAGGGTTAAATTGTAATATTGGGATGCTACAGGCGGATTCAACAGGGATCAAAAGTAGAGTAACTGCCTGTGTCATTTTTAATTTTCTCGGGTTCCATTTGAGTAAAAGGCTTGTAAGTTACCCTGGGACCAAATGCCCCTGGTGCCTCTACTAGGGGTAGAATGTTCAGGGAGGGTTCAGGGCTGGGACAATAGTGACCTGAAGTCCAGGATCCCTTAGGGCAGGGTTCCTCAAATTGTTTACACAGGGGGCCAGTTCATTGTCTCTCCGACCGTTGGAGGGCCAGACTATGGTTTTCAAAAAACCTATGGACAAATTCCTATGCACACTGCACGAGTCGGCTGCTAAGCAGGACAGGCAGTGGCAGCAAAAACACCCCGAGTGTGGGATAAATGGCATGGCGCCACATGTGCCCCATGGACCACAGTTTGAGGACGCCTGCCTTAGGGGTTCCTGGGTGCACTGGGGATGAAGGTCTCCTACTGCTCCTCGAGAGGAGAAATGCTCTAAGTCCTGGCATCTCCGCCCACTTTCCCGGCACTCTACCGAACTGTTCCCGGTGAATCACGGTTGGAAGGGAAAGCGTACCATTCTCTGCCCACCATTCTCCTTTCTCAAAACGATACTGTGGCCAAATAGAGTTGCAAAGTGAATCTATCAGCTTTTGTTTGCCCAGGGTCTCTGTATCAACTCTATCCCAATTGGACACGATTCATGCAAGGGGGCAATTCTTGAGCATCAAGCTGCTAAGTCCCATCTAGAAAGCACAAAACAAGGAGGCGATTGACAGCTTGCTGCCTCCAGGTCAATAACCCCCACTTTGAGAGCGCACCCCTGGATTGCCCTGAATCTCATGCCTCAGCCCGAGGGAAGGGGTCAAGGACTAGTCGCCGAGGGCGACCTTTAGGTCCAACCATTTTTCTGGACAACAGGCTAGGAGGACCATTGCTTGGGATGGCTCCAAGGCCCTCCAAGACGCCTGCTGGCGGGGCTGATGCTCAAATCTCTGAAGGGAAGGGACACGTGGCAGCTCAGGGAACCTTAAGGGAAATTGGAATTTCTGGCTGGAACATCATGGCAGAGGAGCTGTGTATTAAGTAAGAGCTGTCCCCAAAAGTGCCTGAAGCAGCATCACTGAAAGCCTAAAGGTAACAGTGACTCCGCCTAGGCTTCCGAACGCCATTGGCCTAAGCCTGGGCCACGGAAAACCAGCCTGTAAGAAGGAACAAACCAAATCTGGAAGAACACTAGCCCTATAACGCCTCAAGTTTTAAATTTAGGAAAATTTTTTTTTTGGTTTCTATTCTTTACTTTCATAGTTATCAATATATATGGCATTCAAAATATATTTTAAAAGCATAAAATTTTCAGTGTTTTTGAAATGTGACCAAATTGTCACATCTATAATTTGGGTACCAGATACGTTTTCATTAAGAATTATGACAATTTTGTGCTTGGCGTTATAGGGCTAGAGCAGCTTGTTTGAAAAACCAGGAGAAAGGCAAAGGGAATGGAGGGGATAAGGGAAACTTTTGGCTCCCGGGACCAGGCAGGGCTAACTCCCAGGCCTCTTCACCCAGCTCCCTAGGCAGCGCCCTTCCACATGTTTGGACTGGTGGGTGCCATCTTGGCCATGGTCACAGACCCTGTTACCTCTCGGCTACAATGGCGACTGTGTAGGATCTCTGGGAAAAGCTGAAACAGCTTTGACAAGAGTGAAGCCATTTGGGGCTGACAGAAGCCACCATGAAAAGAAAATAAAGTAGCTAGGAAGTGTAAATGAACTAGCTGATATTGGGGAGGTAGGCTGTGCAGACGTCGCCCAAGGGAATGTCATGAAGGAAATGGGTGTTCAGAAGGCTTGCGAGAACGACCAGAGCAGTTTTGGTTCAACTAAGAATGGCTAACCCTAATACCCCGCTTCTCACTCGCCTAGTCCTGAGGAAGTATCCATGTACCTACTATACAAAACAGTGACATTGGAAAAATCAGTGCCTTGAAAAGCCCAGGAGAGGCAGACGAGCCACCACTAGAGGGAACGGGCCTAGTCCTCGCCTAGAAAAATCGAAGCTACAGACAATAATGCTCGAAGCTGAATAAAGGTGTCCAGGCTCTGTTTCACTTGACCCCAAAGAGCCCATGCTCACTCTCCATGTAGGGAGCCAGCCAGTAAATTTCTAGGTGGACAAAGGGGTCACCTTCTTGGTTTCAGAAAAGACTACAGGTGCCTTGTCAAAAGGAAAGGCTTTCATTACAGGGGCCCCAGGGCAGACCCAAGCACACCCATGGACAACGGCCAGAATAACAGATTTAGCACAAGAGACAGTTAGTTACACACACTCTCCTTCCTGGTAATGCCTCAATGCCCCTTTCCCCTAATTGATCGTGACTTATTATGAAAAATGGCAGCCATAATTACTTTCTCATCTGCTACAACCACCTTAACCCTTGAACTTGAAAAGCCAAAAGTTTTGCTCACCGCTCCAATGTCAGAGTGATATGTGTTTTATCAAGGAGCAGAAGAGACCTGCTCAAAGGAACTTCTTGATAAATCGCTAAAAGATATTCCTTTTGTTTGGGCAGAGAACAACCTGCCAGACCTTTCTGAACTTCAGGTGCCTGGGGTCGTACAACTTCTGAGCTCAGCTACACCGGTGTGTCAAGCTAACCCTACTCCCTGGATAGCAAAAGTGGGTATTTCTGTTCCCATTTGCAGACTAAAGAGGACAGGCATTTGGGTCCTCTGCAAGTCCACATGGAATGCTCCCCTGCTGCCCATGCAGAAGCCGGGAACTGAGGACTTCCAACCGGTGCAGGATCTCAGAGAGGCAAATGAGAGGATAGAAACGGGCCACCCCACGTGCCAAACCCCGAGACCCTCCTGAGTACTATCCCGTCAAACTGAATTTGTTATACTGTTTTGGACTTAAAGGATGCTTTGTTCTCCATACCCGTGTCCCCTGCACATCAACCCAGTGAAGACTTACAGGGACACAAGGAGGAACACCCCCAAACCACCTTGCTCCAGTGTGCAGATGACCTCCTCCTGGCCTCCGAAACCCTGGAGGAATGCCAACGGGCTACCAAGGACCTGATAATAGTCCTTGGCCCATTGGGGTACAGGGTATCTGCAAGAAAGGCTCAACTGTGTGTCCATAAAGCTGTATACCTAGGCTACCAACTGGAGGAGGGAAAACGGACCTTGTCCCCCAGCCGCACTGAGGCGATCCTCAAAATCCCAGTCCCTGAGACTAAGAGGCAGTTGCAAGAGTTTCTAGGAGCTGTGGGGTACTGTCCATTGTGGAATTTGGGATTTGCAAAAACAACGAAACCCCTATATGCAAGTACTGGGGAAAGGAAAAAGAACTTAAATGGACTGAAGTAGAACAACAAGCGTTTGAATCCTTTAAAAAGTCGCTCATATGGGCAACCTCTCTTGCCCTACTAGACAGAGTAAAGCCCTTCCAATTGTCTATGTGAGGCCAGAGGCACAGCAAAAGAAGTGCTAACTGAGAACTTGCGGCCATGGAAGAGACCTGTGGCCTATCTTTCAAAGAAACTGGACTCTGTAGCTGCAGGATGGCTGAGCTGCATGCGAGCTGAGGCTGCCACGGCCATCCTAGTCATAGAAGCTAGGAAGCTTACACTGGGACAGGATATTGCTGTGGCAGGGGGACCTATGGTTGAACCACTCCTAACCAGTCCCCCGGACCGGTGGATCTCGAATGCCAGGACTATGCCACAAATCCCCAAGGTAGTGGCTGTGACCATGCCATCCCCAGTGTTACAGCCACAACCTACATACTCAGAAAATGATCTAAAGATAAGCCAAGAGCTGGCCTGCCAAAAAGACTGGGAGCATCCAGGGTGGCTGCTCCATCCTGATGGAAGAAGATTCATGCCAGAAGCTCTGGGAGAGATCTGATTCAAGGACTACATGAAGGTATGCATTTGGGATCCTCTCTAAACTGTCTCAGTTGCTTCTCAGGCACTTTTACATACCCAGGCTTGGACACTGGGTGGCAGATGTCACCCACCGTTGATTGCACTGTGCTCGGGTAAACAACCCCAAAAAGAAAAGGAGCAACCCCAACCACGAGCTCGAGGTAGTAGTCCTGGAGAATTCTGGGAGGTGGACTTTATGTATATCAAACTTAGAAAGTATGGCTACCGATATTTGCTGGTGTTCGTAGACACCTGTTCTGGATGGGTGGAAGCCTTCCCAACAAAGAAGGAAACTGCTGCCACTGTGTGTAAATTATTAGTAACTAAAATTGTCCCTAGATTTGGCCTTCCCACCACCTTGGGGTCCAACAATGGCCCAACATTTATTGCTCAAATTACTAAAGTCTTAGCAATGCTTCTAAATATTAACTGGAAGCTCTTCAGGGCAAGTAGAAAAAATAAACAGAACCCTAAAGGAATTGTTCGTTAAGTTGCATTTAGGACCTTGCGAGAACTGGGTTGATCCTTACTTTATCTTTTGCCCTACTTCAAGTCCGATGCACTCCCTATGTGAAAAGCATGACCCCATTTGAATTTATGTTTGGCAGCCCTTCCCCAAATCCTCCCAAGATTGAAGGAAGTAGAAATAATGGAAGTCACTAATCGTTCCCTCATCGAGTGCCTGCAGGCTGTGCAACAGGTGAGAGACAAATCATCTGCTCTGACACCTTCATTTTGGGCCTAACCAAGGGAAAGGGAACAGGCAGCCAACAACGTGCAACCAGGAAACTGGACATGGGTAAAGAAGCACCAACCTGACACCTTAGAACCTAGGTGGACTGGCCCATACCAAGTGATTCTTACAACACACCAACTGCTGTTAAAATAGTGGGGAGGGGGCCGTGGATTCATCAGTCATAAGTAAAAAAAAACAACAACAAAAAAAAACCCAACCCTGAGCATATCCTGAAAAGATGGACACCCAGAAAGACGGAAAATCCCTCAAAATTAAGGCTTTACAGAACTTAATTGTTTTTCTCCGAGTATTGCTGACAGCACCCACTGTTTCCCCCAAGCACAAACACATCTGTGGACTGCTATTCTAACCTCCAGCAGACTCAGGTTTACACAGGCACCTCACGGCCCCTCATGGGGCAGAGCCTACCTAGAAGCTGCTGGAGAGAAAGTCACTCAGTGGGCTCCGGGATCCTGCCTTGAGGATCATGTTCCCACTCAGAGAAGACAGTCCACACAGAAGACCACATGGCCAGCCCAAGATGAGACACGACGTCCCTCAAAGACCCATAGCCCTAGAAGGGACAACACTGGAGAGACAGTGCGGGAACGGATCCCGACACACCGAGGCATAGCACTAAGGGCGTGCAGCAGAAGAGCAAGGAAGTGGAGCAACAAGGTCCCCAGGGAATGCCAAAGGAGGACTTTGGGGGCAGGACTTGGTGCCCGCACAGACTGGACTGGAAAACACTGCTAAGGGCCAACAAACAGTCCGTGAACTAACTACAAGCTTTCCTTTCTTGAGGAGTTGTGTTTTCTTTGATGGTCATTGGATTTTGGCTGTTTTCTTTCTTTTGGTGCTTGCTTTCGCTCTGTCTTTTGTTTGTGCATGTTATTACCTCTACTGTATGTCTAAAAAGAGATGCTGGATGCACAATCTGCAGGAGAGAAAAAGGGGACCAACACTTCGCGGGAGGGCCACGGGAAAGAGGGAGTTGGGGGGAAAGGGAGTGATGTCAAGAAACCCAGAGACAAGGGAACAACAAGTGGATGCAAATCCGTGGTGAGGGCGATGTAGGAATCCTGGTAGGGCGTGATCAAGGGTGAAGGAACCAAGAGGATTTACTGAAACCCAAATGAAAACTGAGCATGGCAGTGGGCACAAGAGGGAAATGAAAGGGAATAGCAGAGCGACCTAGGAAGCACGGGCCAGTTATAGAGGTCTAAAGAAAGGCACGCACAGATGTAAATATATTTATCTGTGAGCATGGGGAAATACACCTATGTCCATATCTTTATAGGTGTCCTATTAAGGTAGCAGATGGCCTTAGGGCCTCCACTCAAGGACTCTCTCATTGCAAGAATACCTTGTTCTATTACATTGGCATTCTATGATGCTCACCTTCCCGACACGTTCCCTGAAGTCTAAGCGGTTGCATAAGCAAATGTGGTCAAGAAAGCTGATGGTACCCTGCTATCAAAAGATATGGCGTCTGAGGTCTTAAAGGCCTGAAGGGTAAGCAAGCGGCCATGTAGCTCAGAAACAACAGAGCCCACATGGAATAAGCATACCAGCCTGTGCGATCACGAGGTATCAAAGGGATCAGGCATCATCAGCACAAAAAAATCTCATTGCGAATGAGCAGGGAATGCTGGGTAGAGAGCCAAAGCCCATTTGCAGTACACTGGACATTCCCTTAAGTAAGGTCTTGGGGAAGAGACAAGCCTACACAGGGTACTAGACAGCAACGGTGAAACACAACTTTCCTCTAGCTCCTCAATGCTTCCTCTCCCCTCACTATCAAGATCCCAATTATAACTTTCAAATCTGACTAGACCAGAGAATGTACACTGGGACAGATAGGACCTAGAAACACAGGGAATTCAAGGTGGATGAGCCCTTTAGGACCAGTGTTATGAATGGGGATGCTGGGAGGGTGGAGGGAGGGTAGGCTGGCAGCAGGGAACCGATGACAAGGATCTACATAAAACCTCAAAAGAAAAGGGGGTGAAGGGGGACATCAGACAGTGCAAGATATGACAAAATAATAATTAGTAAATGATGAAGGATTTATGAGGAGGGGTAGTGAGAATGGGGGCGGGGGGAATGAGGAGCTGAGGCCAGGGGCTTGGGTGGAGAGAAGATATTTTGAGAATAATGAGGGCAATGAATGTACAAATGTGCCTTATATCAGTGATGTTTGCACGTATTGTGGTTATTGTTGTATGAGCCCCTATAAAAGGAGAGAAAAAAAGGACCCTGGCAGAGGGCTGATGCTAGGATGATCTCAGGCTGGATTAGACCAGCAAAAGCAGGTGCTGCAGTCGCCTCACCCTGTGTCTATTCCTATGTGAGGCATGAAGCTTAGGGTCCACAGCCCCGGCAGCTGGACAGTGAGAGAGGCGGGGCTCTGAGGTCATTCCACAGGGGGAATGGCCCTCCGGTTCCTGTAGGGCCCACCCTCCTGGGTAGTCCTGCTGTCTGGGGCACCTCTTTCACGGAGCCCACACCAGGGGAGCTCTTCAACTCATGGGGGATTAGCAGGAAGCCTCTGCTCATGCACACACACCACCACCTAGCTGGAGGACCTCGGTGAACAAAGCCTGAGGCAGACAACAAGCCCACTAACTGATCCTGTGAGAGGTATAATCAGGATCCAGAAACCGGCAACTGGGAGCAAGGGGCAGCATACCTGGGTCCCAGCCCCTCCCACTGCCCTCTGCAAGGGGTGACATTCCAAAGCACAGTGTTTTCCAAAAGCACTGTCAGGACTTTGGAATGGGCAGCTCATTTGTGGACATGGATACTATGTGATCCAGACATACTACCTCCTCTGATCCTGTCAGCCGAGACTAAAAACCCTTCCAAGCAGAAAGCCATGCATCTGAACAGTATCCACCAGCCACTCACGTCCACTCCTGCTGCCTCCAAAGAGCTTTCCTGGGTTGGTCAGATCTCTCTGGGGACAGATATCCCTCGGGCCTTGGTTCTGCGTGAGAAAGAATTCACGCCAAAGCCTGGTTTGTGATCCAAGTGAGGTTTAGGAGAGTTAGGGAGGTGTGGTGGGCAACCCTGGTCGATCCTAGTGGCTGAATTGAATATACTTGGCCTAGGTGGGTCGATGCAGGTGCAGCGCCCACCCAGGTGGACCTGCCCTTCCTGGCCGGAAACCTGGACCTCTGAGCACGCACAGTGTGCCACTCCTTCCTGGGCCACTAACTGGGCCCTCTGAGCATGTGTAATGGACACCCCAGTCCCTATGCTAGCTACCTAACATTTCCACCCTGAAGAGATGTGGACCCAAATCTTTGGGGTACTGGGCGACGACATCTCTAGCTACTTCCTGCTGGCAAAGGGGCGAAGTGGGGCTTTGGGTCCACACCCTTCCTGCTCTGCTGGGAGGGGTTGTCCATTCAGCGCTAGGATGGATAAGGTTGAAGTGGTCCAGGAGATGGTGGTCCTGGAGCTGGCACACTTGGATTAGGGGCTTTGGTAACTTGAGAACTTCTGGAAAAAACAACAAACGCACAAAAGGGTGAACAGTTTAACTGAGACAAGGCTAGGATTGTGAGGTGGGAGTGCCCTTGAAAGTAGGTGAGTATCACAGGAAATAAGTAAAAATCTTAGGATTATCAGGCGTGTGTGTTTGTTCATTCTAAGTACCGGCACGGGGGTAAAAGCATTCACAATTTCCCCTAGGGGGGTCCAGGGTTTGGGCACTACTGGGTGCAGTGGGATCACCGCTTCACTTATGATCCTAAGGCATTGGCCCCTCTGATAAGAACCATCCTTCTTTTTCACCCTATAACGCCTCACTTTTAAATTTTTGGGCAAAAAAATTTCGTTTTGATTCATTACTTTCATAGTTATCAATATATATACATTTATATTCATTTCATTAAATGTTAGGGAAAGGTCATGCTCGGCGTTATAGGGTTAAATTGTAATATTGGGATGCTACAGGCGGATTCAACAGGGATCAAAAGTAGAGTAACTGCCTGTGTCATTTTTAATTTTCTCGGGTTCCATTTGAGTAAAAGGCTTGTAAGTTACCCTGGGACCAAATGCCCCTGGTGCCTCTACTAGGGGTAGAATGTTCAGGGAGGGTTCAGGGCTGGGACAATAGTGACCTGAAGTCCAGGATCCCTTAGGGCAGGGTTCCTCAAATTGTTTACACAGGGGGCCAGTTCATTGTCTCTCCGACCGTTGGAGGGCCAGACTATGGTTTTCAAAAAACCTATGGACAAATTCCTATGCACACTGCACGAGTCGGCTGCTAAGCAGGACAGGCAGTGGCAGCAAAAACACCCCGAGTGTGGGATAAATGGCATGGCGCCACATGTGCCCCATGGACCACAGTTTGAGGACGCCTGCCTTAGGGGTTCCTGGGTGCACTGGGGATGAAGGTCTCCTACTGCTCCTCGAGAGGAGAAATGCTCTAAGTCCTGGCATCTCCGCCCACTTTCCCGGCACTCTACCGAACTGTTCCCGGTGAATCACGGTTGGAAGGGAAAGCGTACCATTCTCTGCCCACCATTCTCCTTTCTCAAAACGATACTGTGGCCAAATAGAGTTGCAAAGTGAATCTATCAGCTTTTGTTTGCCCAGGGTCTCTGTATCAACTCTATCCCAATTGGACACGATTCATGCAAGGGGGCAATTCTTGAGCATCAAGCTGCTAAGTCCCATCTAGAAAGCACAAAACAAGGAGGCGATTGACAGCTTGCTGCCTCCAGGTCAATAACCCCCACTTTGAGAGCGCACCCCTGGATTGCCCTGAATCTCATGCCTCAGCCCGAGGGAAGGGGTCAAGGACTAGTCGCCGAGGGCGACCTTTAGGTCCAACCATTTTTCTGGACAACAGGCTAGGAGGACCATTGCTTGGGATGGCTCCAAGGCCCTCCAAGACGCCTGCTGGCGGGGCTGATGCTCAAATCTCTGAAGGGAAGGGACACGTGGCAGCTCAGGGAACCTTAAGGGAAATTGGAATTTCTGGCTGGAACATCATGGCAGAGGAGCTGTGTATTAAGTAAGAGCTGTCCCCAAAAGTGCCTGAAGCAGCATCACTGAAAGCCTAAAGGTAACAGTGACTCCGCCTAGGCTTCCGAACGCCATTGGCCTAAGCCTGGGCCACGGAAAACCAGCCTGTAAGAAGGAACAAACCAAATCTGGAAGAACACTAGCCCTATAACGCCTCAAGTTTTAAATTTAGGAAAAATTTTTTTTTGGTTTCTATTCTTTACTTTCATAGTTATCAATATATATGGCATTCAAAATATATTTTAAAAGCATAAAATTTTCAGTGTTTTTGAAATGTGACCAAATTGTCACATCTATAATTTGGGTACCAGATACGTTTTCATTAAGAATTATGACAATTTTGTGCTTGGCGTTATAGGGCTAGAGCAGCTTGTTTGAAAAACCAGGAGAAAGGCAAAGGGAATGGAGGGGATAAGGGAAACTTTTGGCTCCCGGGACCAGGCAGGGCTAACTCCCAGGCCTCTTCACCCAGCTCCCTAGGCAGCGCCCTTCCACATGTTTGGACTGGTGGGTGCCATCTTGGCCATGGTCACAGACCCTGTTACCTCTCGGCTACAATGGCGACTGTGTAGGATCTCTGGGAAAAGCTGAAACAGCTTTGACAAGAGTGAAGCCATTTGGGGCTGACAGAAGCCACCATGAAAAGAAAATAAAGTAGCTAGGAAGTGTAAATGAACTAGCTGATATTGGGGAGGTAGGCTGTGCAGACGTCGCCCAAGGGAATGTCATGAAGGAAATGGGTGTTCAGAAGGCTTGCGAGAACGACCAGAGCAGTTTTGGTTCAACTAAGAATGGCTAACCCTAATACCCCGCTTCTCACTCGCCTAGTCCTGAGGAAGTATCCATGTACCTACTATACAAAACAGTGACATTGGAAAAATCAGTGCCTTGAAAAGCCCAGGAGAGGCAGACGAGCCACCACTAGAGGGAACGGGCCTAGTCCTCGCCTAGAAAAATCGAAGCTACAGACAATAATGCTCGAAGCTGAATAAAGGTGTCCAGGCTCTGTTTCACTTGACCCCAAAGAGCCCATGCTCACTCTCCATGTAGGGAGCCAGCCAGTAAATTTCTAGGTGGACAAAGGGGTCACCTTCTTGGTTTCAGAAAAGACTACAGGTGCCTTGTCAAAAGGAAAGGCTTTCATTACAGGGGCCCCAGGGCAGACCCAAGCACACCCATGGACAACGGCCAGAATAACAGATTTAGCACAAGAGACAGTTAGTTACACACACTCTCCTTCCTGGTAATGCCTCAATGCCCCTTTCCCCTAATTGATCGTGACTTATTATGAAAAATGGCAGCCATAATTACTTTCTCATCTGCTACAACCACCTTAACCCTTGAACTTGAAAAGCCAAAAGTTTTGCTCACCGCTCCAATGTCAGAGTGATATGTGTTTTATCAAGGAGCAGAAGAGACCTGCTCAAAGGAACTTCTTGATAAATCGCTAAAAGATATTCCTTTTGTTTGGGCAGAGAACAACCTGCCAGACCTTTCTGAACTTCAGGTGCCTGGGGTCGTACAACTTCTGAGCTCAGCTACACCGGTGTGTCAAGCTAACCCTACTCCCTGGATAGCAAAAGTGGGTATTTCTGTTCCCATTTGCAGACTAAAGAGGACAGGCATTTGGGTCCTCTGCAAGTCCACATGGAATGCTCCCCTGCTGCCCATGCAGAAGCCGGGAACTGAGGACTTCCAACCGGTGCAGGATCTCAGAGAGGCAAATGAGAGGATAGAAACGGGCCACCCCACGTGCCAAACCCCGAGACCCTCCTGAGTACTATCCCGTCAAACTGAATTTGTTATACTGTTTTGGACTTAAAGGATGCTTTGTTCTCCATACCCGTGTCCCCTGCACATCAACCCAGTGAAGACTTACAGGGACACAAGGAGGAACACCCCCAAACCACCTTGCTCCAGTGTGCAGATGACCTCCTCCTGGCCTCCGAAACCCTGGAGGAATGCCAACGGGCTACCAAGGACCTGATAATAGTCCTTGGCCCATTGGGGTACAGGGTATCTGCAAGAAAGGCTCAACTGTGTGTCCATAAAGCTGTATACCTAGGCTACCAACTGGAGGAGGGAAAACGGACCTTGTCCCCCAGCCGCACTGAGGCGATCCTCAAAATCCCAGTCCCTGAGACTAAGAGGCAGTTGCAAGAGTTTCTAGGAGCTGTGGGGTACTGTCCATTGTGGAATTTGGGATTTGCAAAAACAACGAAACCCCTATATGCAAGTACTGGGGAAAGGAAAAAGAACTTAAATGGACTGAAGTAGAACAACAAGCGTTTGAATCCTTTAAAAAGTCGCTCATATGGGCAACCTCTCTTGCCCTACTAGACAGAGTAAAGCCCTTCCAATTGTCTATGTGAGGCCAGAGGCACAGCAAAAGAAGTGCTAACTGAGAACTTGCGGCCATGGAAGAGACCTGTGGCCTATCTTTCAAAGAAACTGGACTCTGTAGCTGCAGGATGGCTGAGCTGCATGCGAGCTGAGGCTGCCACGGCCATCCTAGTCATAGAAGCTAGGAAGCTTACACTGGGACAGGATATTGCTGTGGCAGGGGGACCTATGGTTGAACCACTCCTAACCAGTCCCCCGGACCGGTGGATCTCGAATGCCAGGACTATGCCACAAATCCCCAAGGTAGTGGCTGTGACCATGCCATCCCCAGTGTTACAGCCACAACCTACATACTCAGAAAATGATCTAAAGATAAGCCAAGAGCTGGCCTGCCAAAAAGACTGGGAGCATCCAGGGTGGCTGCTCCATCCTGATGGAAGAAGATTCATGCCAGAAGCTCTGGGAGAGATCTGATTCAAGGACTACATGAAGGTATGCATTTGGGATCCTCTCTAAACTGTCTCAGTTGCTTCTCAGGCACTTTTACATACCCAGGCTTGGACACTGGGTGGCAGATGTCACCCACCGTTGATTGCACTGTGCTCGGGTAAACAACCCCAAAAAGAAAAGGAGCAACCCCAACCACGAGCTCGAGGTAGTAGTCCTGGAGAATTCTGGGAGGTGGACTTTATGTATATCAAACTTAGAAAGTATGGCTACCGATATTTGCTGGTGTTCGTAGACACCTGTTCTGGATGGGTGGAAGCCTTCCCAACAAAGAAGGAAACTGCTGCCACTGTGTGTAAATTATTAGTAACTAAAATTGTCCCTAGATTTGGCCTTCCCACCACCTTGGGGTCCAACAATGGCCCAACATTTATTGCTCAAATTACTAAAGTCTTAGCAATGCTTCTAAATATTAACTGGAAGCTCTTCAGGGCAAGTAGAAAAAATAAACAGAACCCTAAAGGAATTGTTCGTTAAGTTGCATTTAGGACCTTGCGAGAACTGGGTTGATCCTTACTTTATCTTTTGCCCTACTTCAAGTCCGATGCACTCCCTATGTGAAAAGCATGACCCCATTTGAATTTATGTTTGGCAGCCCTTCCCCAAATCCTCCCAAGATTGAAGGAAGTAGAAATAATGGAAGTCACTAATCGTTCCCTCATCGAGTGCCTGCAGGCTGTGCAACAGGTGAGAGACAAATCATCTGCTCTGACACCTTCATTTTGGGCCTAACCAAGGGAAAGGGAACAGGCAGCCAACAACGTGCAACCAGGAAACTGGACATGGGTAAAGAAGCACCAACCTGACACCTTAGAACCTAGGTGGACTGGCCCATACCAAGTGATTCTTACAACACACCAACTGCTGTTAAAATAGTGGGGAGGGGGCCGTGGATTCATCAGTCATAAGTAAAAAAAAACAACAACAAAAAAAAACCCAACCCTGAGCATATCCTGAAAAGATGGACACCCAGAAAGACGGAAAATCCCTCAAAATTAAGGCTTTACAGAACTTAATTGTTTTTCTCCGAGTATTGCTGACAGCACCCACTGTTTCCCCCAAGCACAAACACATCTGTGGACTGCTATTCTAACCTCCAGCAGACTCAGGTTTACACAGGCACCTCACGGCCCCTCATGGGGCAGAGCCTACCTAGAAGCTGCTGGAGAGAAAGTCACTCAGTGGGCTCCGGGATCCTGCCTTGAGGATCATGTTCCCACTCAGAGAAGACAGTCCACACAGAAGACCACATGGCCAGCCCAAGATGAGACACGACGTCCCTCAAAGACCCATAGCCCTAGAAGGGACAACACTGGAGAGACAGTGCGGGAACGGATCCCGACACACCGAGGCATAGCACTAAGGGCGTGCAGCAGAAGAGCAAGGAAGTGGAGCAACAAGGTCCCCAGGGAATGCCAAAGGAGGACTTTGGGGGCAGGACTTGGTGCCCGCACAGACTGGACTGGAAAACACTGCTAAGGGCCAACAAACAGTCCGTGAACTAACTACAAGCTTTCCTTTCTTGAGGAGTTGTGTTTTCTTTGATGGTCATTGGATTTTGGCTGTTTTCTTTCTTTTGGTGCTTGCTTTCGCTCTGTCTTTTGTTTGTGCATGTTATTACCTCTACTGTATGTCTAAAAAGAGATGCTGGATGCACAATCTGCAGGAGAGAAAAAGGGGACCAACACTTCGCGGGAGGGCCACGGGAAAGAGGGAGTTGGGGGGAAAGGGAGTGATGTCAAGAAACCCAGAGACAAGGGAACAACAAGTGGATGCAAATCCGTGGTGAGGGCGATGTAGGAATCCTGGTAGGGCGTGATCAAGGGTGAAGGAACCAAGAGGATTTACTGAAACCCAAATGAAAACTGAGCATGGCAGTGGGCACAAGAGGGAAATGAAAGGGAATAGCAGAGCGACCTAGGAAGCACGGGCCAGTTATAGAGGTCTAAAGAAAGGCACGCACAGATGTAAATATATTTATCTGTGAGCATGGGGAAATACACCTATGTCCATATCTTTATAGGTGTCCTATTAAGGTAGCAGATGGCCTTAGGGCCTCCACTCAAGGACTCTCTCATTGCAAGAATACCTTGTTCTATTACATTGGCATTCTATGATGCTCACCTTCCCGACACGTTCCCTGAAGTCTAAGCGGTTGCATAAGCAAATGTGGTCAAGAAAGCTGATGGTACCCTGCTATCAAAAGATATGGCGTCTGAGGTCTTAAAGGCCTGAAGGGTAAGCAAGCGGCCATGTAGCTCAGAAACAACAGAGCCCACATGGAATAAGCATACCAGCCTGTGCGATCACGAGGTATCAAAGGGATCAGGCATCATCAGCACAAAAAAATCTCATTGCGAATGAGCAGGGAATGCTGGGTAGAGAGCCAAAGCCCATTTGCAGTACACTGGACATTCCCTTAAGTAAGGTCTTGGGGAAGAGACAAGCCTACACAGGGTACTAGACAGCAACGGTGAAACACAACTTTCCTCTAGCTCCTCAATGCTTCCTCTCCCCTCACTATCAAGATCCCAATTATAACTTTCAAATCTGACTAGACCAGAGAATGTACACTGGGACAGATAGGACCTAGAAACACAGGGAATTCAAGGTGGATGAGCCCTTTAGGACCAGTGTTATGAATGGGGATGCTGGGAGGGTGGAGGGAGGGTAGGCTGGCAGCAGGGAACCGATGACAAGGATCTACATAAAACCTCAAAAGAAAAGGGGGTGAAGGGGGACATCAGACAGTGCAAGATATGACAAAATAATAATTAGTAAATGATGAAGGATTTATGAGGAGGGGTAGTGAGAATGGGGGCGGGGGGAATGAGGAGCTGAGGCCAGGGGCTTGGGTGGAGAGAAGATATTTTGAGAATAATGAGGGCAATGAATGTACAAATGTGCCTTATATCAGTGATGTTTGCACGTATTGTGGTTATTGTTGTATGAGCCCCTATAAAAGGAGAGAAAAAAAGGACCCTGGCAGAGGGCTGATGCTAGGATGATCTCAGGCTGGATTAGACCAGCAAAAGCAGGTGCTGCAGTCGCCTCACCCTGTGTCTATTCCTATGTGAGGCATGAAGCTTAGGGTCCACAGCCCCGGCAGCTGGACAGTGAGAGAGGCGGGGCTCTGAGGTCATTCCACAGGGGGAATGGCCCTCCGGTTCCTGTAGGGCCCACCCTCCTGGGTAGTCCTGCTGTCTGGGGCACCTCTTTCACGGAGCCCACACCAGGGGAGCTCTTCAACTCATGGGGGATTAGCAGGAAGCCTCTGCTCATGCACACACACCACCACCTAGCTGGAGGACCTCGGTGAACAAAGCCTGAGGCAGACAACAAGCCCACTAACTGATCCTGTGAGAGATATAATCAGGATCCAGAAACCGGCAACTGGGAGCAAGGGGCAGCATACCTGGGTCCCAGCCCCTCCCACTGCCCTCTGCAAGGGGTGACATTCCAAAGCACAGTGTTTTCCAAAAGCACTGTCAGGACTTTGGAATGGGCAGCTCATTTGTGGACATGGATACTATGTGATCCAGACATACTACCTCCTCTGATCCTGTCAGCCGAGACTAAAAACCCTTCCAAGCAGAAAGCCATGCATCTGAACAGTATCCACCAGCCACTCACGTCCACTCCTGCTGCCTCCAAAGAGCTTTCCTGGGTTGGTCAGATCTCTCTGGGGACAGATATCCCTCGGGCCTTGGTTCTGCGTGAGAAAGAATTCACGCCAAAGCCTGGTTTGTGATCCAAGTGAGGTTTAGGAGAGTTAGGGAGGTGTGGTGGGCAACCCTGGTCGATCCTAGTGGCTGAATTGAATATACTTGGCCTAGGTGGGTCGATGCAGGTGCAGCGCCCACCCAGGTGGACCTGCCCTTCCTGGCCGGAAACCTGGACCTCTGAGCACGCACAGTGTGCCACTCCTTCCTGGGCCACTAACTGGGCCCTCTGAGCATGTGTAATGGACACCCCAGTCCCTATGCTAGCTACCTAACATTTCCACCCTGAAGAGATGTGGACCCAAATCTTTGGGGTACTGGGCGACGACATCTCTAGCTACTTCCTGCTGGCAAAGGGGCGAAGTGGGGCTTTGGGTCCACACCCTTCCTGCTCTGCTGGGAGGGGTTGTCCATTCAGCGCTAGGATGGATAAGGTTGAAGTGGTCCAGGAGATGGTGGTCCTGGAGCTGGCACACTTGGATTAGGGGCTTTGGTAACTTGAGAACTTCTGGAAAAAACAACAAACGCACAAAAGGGTGAACAGTTTAACTGAGACAAGGCTAGGATTGTGAGGTGGGAGTGCCCTTGAAAGTAGGTGAGTATCACAGGAAATAAGTAAAAATCTTAGGATTATCAGGCGTGTGTGTTTGTTCATTCTAAGTACCGGCACGGGGGTAAAAGCATTCACAATTTCCCCTAGGGGGGTCCAGGGTTTGGGCACTACTGGGTGCAGTGGGATCACCGCTTCACTTATGATCCTAAGGCATTGGCCCCTCTGATAAGAACCATCCTTCTTTTTCACCCTATAACGCCTCACTTTTAAATTTTTGGGCAAAAAAATTTCGTTTTGATTCATTACTTTCATAGTTATCAATATATATACATTTATATTCATTTCATTAAATGTTAGGGAAAGGTCATGCTCGGCGTTATAGGGTTAAATTGTAATATTGGGATGCTACAGGCGGATTCAACAGGGATCAAAAGTAGAGTAACTGCCTGTGTCATTTTTAATTTTCTCGGGTTCCATTTGAGTAAAAGGCTTGTAAGTTACCCTGGGACCAAATGCCCCTGGTGCCTCTACTAGGGGTAGAATGTTCAGGGAGGGTTCAGGGCTGGGACAATAGTGACCTGAAGTCCAGGATCCCTTAGGGCAGGGTTCCTCAAATTGTTTACACAGGGGGCCAGTTCATTGTCTCTCCGACCGTTGGAGGGCCAGACTATGGTTTTCAAAAAACCTATGGACAAATTCCTATGCACACTGCACGAGTCGGCTGCTAAGCAGGACAGGCAGTGGCAGCAAAAACACCCCGAGTGTGGGATAAATGGCATGGCGCCACATGTGCCCCATGGACCACAGTTTGAGGACGCCTGCCTTAGGGGTTCCTGGGTGCACTGGGGATGAAGGTCTCCTACTGCTCCTCGAGAGGAGAAATGCTCTAAGTCCTGGCATCTCCGCCCACTTTCCCGGCACTCTACCGAACTGTTCCCGGTGAATCACGGTTGGAAGGGAAAGCGTACCATTCTCTGCCCACCATTCTCCTTTCTCAAAACGATACTGTGGCCAAATAGAGTTGCAAAGTGAATCTATCAGCTTTTGTTTGCCCAGGGTCTCTGTATCAACTCTATCCCAATTGGACACGATTCATGCAAGGGGGCAATTCTTGAGCATCAAGCTGCTAAGTCCCATCTAGAAAGCACAAAACAAGGAGGCGATTGACAGCTTGCTGCCTCCAGGTCAATAACCCCCACTTTGAGAGCGCACCCCTGGATTGCCCTGAATCTCATGCCTCAGCCCGAGGGAAGGGGTCAAGGACTAGTCGCCGAGGGCGACCTTTAGGTCCAACCATTTTTCTGGACAACAGGCTAGGAGGACCATTGCTTGGGATGGCTCCAAGGCCCTCCAAGACGCCTGCTGGCGGGGCTGATGCTCAAATCTCTGAAGGGAAGGGACACGTGGCAGCTCAGGGAACCTTAAGGGAAATTGGAATTTCTGGCTGGAACATCATGGCAGAGGAGCTGTGTATTAAGTAAGAGCTGTCCCCAAAAGTGCCTGAAGCAGCATCACTGAAAGCCTAAAGGTAACAGTGACTCCGCCTAGGCTTCCGAACGCCATTGGCCTAAGCCTGGGCCACGGAAAACCAGCCTGTAAGAAGGAACAAACCAAATCTGGAAGAACACTAGCCCTATAACGCCTCAAGTTTTAAATTTAGGAAAATTTTTTTTTTGGTTTCTATTCTTTACTTTCATAGTTATCAATATATATGGCATTCAAAATATATTTTAAAAGCATAAAATTTTCAGTGTTTTTGAAATGTGACCAAATTGTCACATCTATAATTTGGGTACCAGATACGTTTTCATTAAGAATTATGACAATTTTGTGCTTGGCGTTATAGGGCTAGAGCAGCTTGTTTGAAAAACCAGGAGAAAGGCAAAGGGAATGGAGGGGATAAGGGAAACTTTTGGCTCCCGGGACCAGGCAGGGCTAACTCCCAGGCCTCTTCACCCAGCTCCCTAGGCAGCGCCCTTCCACATGTTTGGACTGGTGGGTGCCATCTTGGCCATGGTCACAGACCCTGTTACCTCTCGGCTACAATGGCGACTGTGTAGGATCTCTGGGAAAAGCTGAAACAGCTTTGACAAGAGTGAAGCCATTTGGGGCTGACAGAAGCCACCATGAAAAGAAAATAAAGTAGCTAGGAAGTGTAAATGAACTAGCTGATATTGGGGAGGTAGGCTGTGCAGACGTCGCCCAAGGGAATGTCATGAAGGAAATGGGTGTTCAGAAGGCTTGCGAGAACGACCAGAGCAGTTTTGGTTCAACTAAGAATGGCTAACCCTAATACCCCGCTTCTCACTCGCCTAGTCCTGAGGAAGTATCCATGTACCTACTATACAAAACAGTGACATTGGAAAAATCAGTGCCTTGAAAAGCCCAGGAGAGGCAGACGAGCCACCACTAGAGGGAACGGGCCTAGTCCTCGCCTAGAAAAATCGAAGCTACAGACAATAATGCTCGAAGCTGAATAAAGGTGTCCAGGCTCTGTTTCACTTGACCCCAAAGAGCCCATGCTCACTCTCCATGTAGGGAGCCAGCCAGTAAATTTCTAGGTGGACAAAGGGGTCACCTTCTTGGTTTCAGAAAAGACTACAGGTGCCTTGTCAAAAGGAAAGGCTTTCATTACAGGGGCCCCAGGGCAGACCCAAGCACACCCATGGACAACGGCCAGAATAACAGATTTAGCACAAGAGACAGTTAGTTACACACACTCTCCTTCCTGGTAATGCCTCAATGCCCCTTTCCCCTAATTGATCGTGACTTATTATGAAAAATGGCAGCCATAATTACTTTCTCATCTGCTACAACCACCTTAACCCTTGAACTTGAAAAGCCAAAAGTTTTGCTCACCGCTCCAATGTCAGAGTGATATGTGTTTTATCAAGGAGCAGAAGAGACCTGCTCAAAGGAACTTCTTGATAAATCGCTAAAAGATATTCCTTTTGTTTGGGCAGAGAACAACCTGCCAGACCTTTCTGAACTTCAGGTGCCTGGGGTCGTACAACTTCTGAGCTCAGCTACACCGGTGTGTCAAGCTAACCCTACTCCCTGGATAGCAAAAGTGGGTATTTCTGTTCCCATTTGCAGACTAAAGAGGACAGGCATTTGGGTCCTCTGCAAGTCCACATGGAATGCTCCCCTGCTGCCCATGCAGAAGCCGGGAACTGAGGACTTCCAACCGGTGCAGGATCTCAGAGAGGCAAATGAGAGGACAGAAACGGGCCACCCCACGTGCCAAACCCCGAGACCCTCCTGAGTACTATCCCGTCAAACTGAATTTGTTATACTGTTTTGGACTTAAAGGATGCTTTGTTCTCCATACCCGTGTCCCCTGCACATCAACCCAGTGAAGACTTACAGGGACACAAGGAGGAACACCCCCAAACCACCTTGCTCCAGTGTGCAGATGACCTCCTCCTGGCCTCCGAAACCCTGGAGGAATGCCAACGGGCTACCAAGGACCTGATAATAGTCCTTGGCCCATTGGGGTACAGGGTATCTGCAAGAAAGGCTCAACTGTGTGTCCATAAAGCTGTATACCTAGGCTACCAACTGGAGGAGGGAAAACGGACCTTGTCCCCCAGCCGCACTGAGGCGATCCTCAAAATCCCAGTCCCTGAGACTAAGAGGCAGTTGCAAGAGTTTCTAGGAGCTGTGGGGTACTGTCCATTGTGGAATTTGGGATTTGCAAAAACAACGAAACCCCTATATGCAAGTACTGGGGAAAGGAAAAAGAACTTAAATGGACTGAAGTAGAACAACAAGCGTTTGAATCCTTTAAAAAGTCGCTCATATGGGCAACCTCTCTTGCCCTACTAGACAGAGTAAAGCCCTTCCAATTGTCTATGTGAGGCCAGAGGCACAGCAAAAGAAGTGCTAACTGAGAACTTGCGGCCATGGAAGAGACCTGTGGCCTATCTTTCAAAGAAACTGGACTCTGTAGCTGCAGGATGGCTGAGCTGCATGCGAGCTGAGGCTGCCACGGCCATCCTAGTCATAGAAGCTAGGAAGCTTACACTGGGACAGGATATTGCTGTGGCAGGGGGACCTATGGTTGAACCACTCCTAACCAGTCCCCCGGACCGGTGGATCTCGAATGCCAGGACTATGCCACAAATCCCCAAGGTAGTGGCTGTGACCATGCCATCCCCAGTGTTACAGCCACAACCTACATACTCAGAAAATGATCTAAAGATAAGCCAAGAGCTGGCCTGCCAAAAAGACTGGGAGCATCCAGGGTGGCTGCTCCATCCTGATGGAAGAAGATTCATGCCAGAAGCTCTGGGAGAGATCTGATTCAAGGACTACATGAAGGTATGCATTTGGGATCCTCTCTAAACTGTCTCAGTTGCTTCTCAGGCACTTTTACATACCCAGGCTTGGACACTGGGTGGCAGATGTCACCCACCGTTGATTGCACTGTGCTCGGGTAAACAACCCCAAAAAGAAAAGGAGCAACCCCAACCACGAGCTCGAGGTAGTAGTCCTGGAGAATTCTGGGAGGTGGACTTTATGTATATCAAACTTAGAAAGTATGGCTACCGATATTTGCTGGTGTTCGTAGACACCTGTTCTGGATGGGTGGAAGCCTTCCCAACAAAGAAGGAAACTGCTGCCACTGTGTGTAAATTATTAGTAACTAAAATTGTCCCTAGATTTGGCCTTCCCACCACCTTGGGGTCCAACAATGGCCCAACATTTATTGCTCAAATTACTAAAGTCTTAGCAATGCTTCTAAATATTAACTGGAAGCTCTTCAGGGCAAGTAGAAAAAATAAACAGAACCCTAAAGGAATTGTTCGTTAAGTTGCATTTAGGACCTTGCGAGAACTGGGTTGATCCTTACTTTATCTTTTGCCCTACTTCAAGTCCGATGCACTCCCTATGTGAAAAGCATGACCCCATTTGAATTTATGTTTGGCAGCCCTTCCCCAAATCCTCCCAAGATTGAAGGAAGTAGAAATAATGGAAGTCACTAATCGTTCCCTCATCGAGTGCCTGCAGGCTGTGCAACAGGTGAGAGACAAATCATCTGCTCTGACACCTTCATTTTGGGCCTAACCAAGGGAAAGGGAACAGGCAGCCAACAACGTGCAACCAGGAAACTGGACATGGGTAAAGAAGCACCAACCTGACACCTTAGAACCTAGGTGGACTGGCCCATACCAAGTGATTCTTACAACACACCAACTGCTGTTAAAATAGTGGGGAGGGGGCCGTGGATTCATCAGTCATAAGTAAAAAAAAACAACAACAAAAAAAAACCCAACCCTGAGCATATCCTGAAAAGATGGACACCCAGAAAGACGGAAAATCCCTCAAAATTAAGGCTTTACAGAACTTAATTGTTTTTCTCCGAGTATTGCTGACAGCACCCACTGTTTCCCCCAAGCACAAACACATCTGTGGACTGCTATTCTAACCTCCAGCAGACTCAGGTTTACACAGGCACCTCACGGCCCCTCATGGGGCAAAGCCTACCTAGAAGCTGCTGGAGAGAAAGTCACTCAGTGGGCTCCGGGATCCTGCCTTGAGGATCATGTTCCCACTCAGAGAAGACAGTCCACACAGAAGACCACATGGCCAGCCCAAGATGAGACACGACGTCCCTCAAAGACCCATAGCCCTAGAAGGGACAACACTGGAGAGACAGTGCGGGAACGGATCCCGACACACCGAGGCATAGCACTAAGGGCGTGCAGCAGAAGAGCAAGGAAGTGGAGCAACAAGGTCCCCAGGGAATGCCAAAGGAGGACTTTGGGGGCAGGACTTGGTGCCCGCACAGACTGGACTGGAAAACACTGCTAAGGGCCAACAAACAGTCCGTGAACTAACTACAAGCTTTCCTTTCTTGAGGAGTTGTGTTTTCTTTGATGGTCATTGGATTTTGGCTGTTTTCTTTCTTTTGGTGCTTGCTTTCGCTCTGTCTTTTGTTTGTGCATGTTATTACCTCTACTGTATGTCTAAAAAGAGATGCTGGATGCACAATCTGCAGGAGAGAAAAAGGGGACCAACACTTCGCGGGAGGGCCACGGGAAAGAGGGAGTTGGGGGGAAAGGGAGTGATGTCAAGAAACCCAGAGACAAGGGAACAACAAGTGGATGCAAATCCGTGGTGAGGGCGATGTAGGAATCCTGGTAGGGCGTGATCAAGGGTGAAGGAACCAAGAGGATTTACTGAAACCCAAATGAAAACTGAGCATGGCAGTGGGCACAAGAGGGAAATGAAAGGGAATAGCAGAGCGACCTAGGAAGCACGGGCCAGTTATAGAGGTCTAAAGAAAGGCACGCACAGATGTAAATATATTTATCTGTGAGCATGGGGAAATACACCTATGTCCATATCTTTATAGGTGTCCTATTAAGGTAGCAGATGGCCTTAGGGCCTCCACTCAAGGACTCTCTCATTGCAAGAATACCTTGTTCTATTACATTGGCATTCTATGATGCTCACCTTCCCGACACGTTCCCTGAAGTCTAAGCGGTTGCATAAGCAAATGTGGTCAAGAAAGCTGATGGTACCCTGCTATCAAAAGATATGGCGTCTGAGGTCTTAAAGGCCTGAAGGGTAAGCAAGCGGCCATGTAGCTCAGAAACAACAGAGCCCACATGGAATAAGCATACCAGCCTGTGCGATCACGAGGTATCAAAGGGATCAGGCATCATCAGCACAAAAAAATCTCATTGCGAATGAGCAGGGAATGCTGGGTAGAGAGCCAAAGCCCATTTGCAGTACACTGGACATTCCCTTAAGTAAGGTCTTGGGGAAGAGACAAGCCTACACAGGGTACTAGACAGCAACGGTGAAACACAACTTTCCTCTAGCTCCTCAATGCTTCCTCTCCCCTCACTATCAAGATCCCAATTATAACTTTCAAATCTGACTAGACCAGAGAATGTACACTGGGACAGATAGGACCTAGAAACACAGGGAATTCAAGGTGGATGAGCCCTTTAGGACCAGTGTTATGAATGGGGATGCTGGGAGGGTGGAGGGAGGGTAGGCTGGCAGCAGGGAACCGATGACAAGGATCTACATAAAACCTCAAAAGAAAAGGGGGTGAAGGGGGACATCAGACAGTGCAAGATATGACAAAATAATAATTAGTAAATGATGAAGGATTTATGAGGAGGGGTAGTGAGAATGGGGGCGGGGGGAATGAGGAGCTGAGGCCAGGGGCTTGGGTGGAGAGAAGATATTTTGAGAATAATGAGGGCAATGAATGTACAAATGTGCCTTATATCAGTGATGTTTGCACGTATTGTGGTTATTGTTGTATGAGCCCCTATAAAAGGAGAGAAAAAAAGGACCCTGGCAGAGGGCTGATGCTAGGATGATCTCAGGCTGGATTAGACCAGCAAAAGCAGGTGCTGCAGTCGCCTCACCCTGTGTCTATTCCTATGTGAGGCATGAAGCTTAGGGTCCACAGCCCCGGCAGCTGGACAGTGAGAGAGGCGGGGCTCTGAGGTCATTCCACAGGGGGAATGGCCCTCCGGTTCCTGTAGGGCCCACCCTCCTGGGTAGTCCTGCTGTCTGGGGCACCTCTTTCACGGAGCCCACACCAGGGGAGCTCTTCAACTCATGGGGGATTAGCAGGAAGCCTCTGCTCATGCACACACACCACCACCTAGCTGGAGGACCTCGGTGAACAAAGCCTGAGGCAGACAACAAGCCCACTAACTGATCCTGTGAGAGATATAATCAGGATCCAGAAACCGGCAACTGGGAGCAAGGGGCAGCATACCTGGGTCCCAGCCCCTCCCACTGCCCTCTGCAAGGGGTGACATTCCAAAGCACAGTGTTTTCCAAAAGCACTGTCAGGACTTTGGAATGGGCAGCTCATTTGTGGACATGGATACTATGTGATCCAGACATACTACCTCCTCTGATCCTGTCAGCCGAGACTAAAAACCCTTCCAAGCAGAAAGCCATGCATCTGAACAGTATCCACCAGCCACTCACGTCCACTCCTGCTGCCTCCAAAGAGCTTTCCTGGGTTGGTCAGATCTCTCTGGGGACAGATATCCCTCGGGCCTTGGTTCTGCGTGAGAAAGAATTCACGCCAAAGCCTGGTTTGTGATCCAAGTGAGGTTTAGGAGAGTTAGGGAGGTGTGGTGGGCAACCCTGGTCGATCCTAGTGGCTGAATTGAATATACTTGGCCTAGGTGGGTCGATGCAGGTGCAGCGCCCACCCAGGTGGACCTGCCCTTCCTGGCCGGAAACCTGGACCTCTGAGCACGCACAGTGTGCCACTCCTTCCTGGGCCACTAACTGGGCCCTCTGAGCATGTGTAATGGACACCCCAGTCCCTATGCTAGCTACCTAACATTTCCACCCTGAAGAGATGTGGACCCAAATCTTTGGGGTACTGGGCGACGACATCTCTAGCTACTTCCTGCTGGCAAAGGGGCGAAGTGGGGCTTTGGGTCCACACCCTTCCTGCTCTGCTGGGAGGGGTTGTCCATTCAGCGCTAGGATGGATAAGGTTGAAGTGGTCCAGGAGATGGTGGTCCTGGAGCTGGCACACTTGGATTAGGGGCTTTGGTAACTTGAGAACTTCTGGAAAAAACAACAAACGCACAAAAGGGTGAACAGTTTAACTGAGACAAGGCTAGGATTGTGAGGTGGGAGTGCCCTTGAAAGTAGGTGAGTATCACAGGAAATAAGTAAAAATCTTAGGATTATCAGGCGTGTGTGTTTGTTCATTCTAAGTACCGGCACGGGGGTAAAAGCATTCACAATTTCCCCTAGGGGGGTCCAGGGTTTGGGCACTACTGGGTGCAGTGGGATCACCGCTTCACTTATGATCCTAAGGCATTGGCCCCTCTGATAAGAACCATCCTTCTTTTTCACCCTATAACGCCTCACTTTTAAATTTTTGGGCAAAAAAATTTCGTTTTGATTCATTACTTTCATAGTTATCAATATATATACATTTATATTCATTTCATTAAATGTTAGGGAAAGGTCATGCTCGGCGTTATAGGGTTAAATTGTAATATTGGGATGCTACAGGCGGATTCAACAGGGATCAAAAGTAGAGTAACTGCCTGTGTCATTTTTAATTTTCTCGGGTTCCATTTGAGTAAAAGGCTTGTAAGTTACCCTGGGACCAAATGCCCCTGGTGCCTCTACTAGGGGTAGAATGTTCAGGGAGGGTTCAGGGCTGGGACAATAGTGACCTGAAGTCCAGGATCCCTTAGGGCAGGGGTCCTCAAATTGTTTACACAGGGGGCCAGTTCATTGTCTCTCCGACCGTTGGAGGGCCAGACTATGGATTTCAAAAAACCTATGGACAAATTCCTATGCACACTGCACGAGTCGGCTGCTAAGCAGGACAGGCAGTGGCAGCAAAAACACCCCGAGTGTAGGATAAATGGCATGGCGCCACATGTGCCCCATGGACCACAGTTTGAGGACGCCTGCCTTAGGGGTTCCTGGGTGCACTGGGGATGAAGGTCTCCTACTGCTCCTCGAGAGGAGAAATGCTCTAAGTCCTGGCATCTCCGCCCACTTTCCCGGCACTCTACCGAACTGTTCCCGGTGAATCACGGTTGGAAGGGAAAGCGTACCATTCTCTGCCCACCATTCTCCTTTCTCAAAACGATACTGTGGCCAAATAGAGTTGCAAAGTGAATCTATCAGCTTTTGTTTGCCCAGGGTCTCTGTATCAACTCTATCCCAATTGGACACGATTCATGCAAGGGGGCAATTCTTGAGCATCAAGCTGCTAAGTCCCATCTAGAAAGCACAAAACAAGGAGGCGATTGACAGCTTGCTGCCTCCAGGTCAATAACCCCCACTTTGAGAGCGCACCCCTGGGTTGCCCTGAATCTCATGCCTCAGCCCGAGGGAAGGGGTCAAGGACTAGTCGCCGAGGGCGACCTTTAGGTCCAACCATTTTTCTGGACAACAGGCTAGGAGGACCATTGCTTGGGATGGCTCCAAGGCCCTCCAAGACGCCTGCTGGCGGGGCTGATGCTCAAATCTCTGAAGGGAAGGGACACGTGGCAGCTCAGGGAACCTTAAGGGAAATTGGAATTTCTGGCTGGAACATCATGGCAGAGGAGCTGTGTATTAAGTAAGAGCTGTCCCCAAAAGTGCCTGAAGCAGCATCACTGAAAGCCTAAAGGTAACAGTGACTCCGCCTAGGCTTCCGAACGCCATTGGCCTAAGCCTGGGCCACGGAAAACCAGCCTGTAAGAAGGAACAAACCAAATCTGGAAGAACACTAGCCCTATAACGCCTCAAGTTTTAAATTTAGGAAAATTTTTTTTTTGGTTTCTATTCTTTACTTTCATAGTTATCAATATATATGGCATTCAAAATATATTTTAAAAGCATAAAATTTTCAGTGTTTTTGAAATGTGACCAAATTGTCACATCTATAATTTGGGTACCAGATACGTTTTCATTAAGAATTATGACAATTTTGTGCTTGGCGTTATAGGGCTAGAGCAGCTTGTTTGAAAAACCAGGAGAAAGGCAAAGGGAATGGAGGGGATAAGGGAAACTTTTGGCTCCCGGGACCAGGCAGGGCTAACTCCCAGGCCTCTTCACCCAGCTCCCTAGGCAGCGCCCTTCCACATGTTTGGACTGGTGGGTGCCATCTTGGCCATGGTCACAGACCCTGTTACCTCTCGGCTACAATGGCGACTGTGTAGGATCTCTGGGAAAAGCTGAAACAGCTTTGACAAGAGTGAAGCCATTTGGGGCTGACAGAAGCCACCATGAAAAGAAAATAAAGTAGCTAGGAAGTGTAAATGAACTAGCTGATATTGGGGAGGTAGGCTGTGCAGACGTCGCCCAAGGGAATGTCATGAAGGAAATGGGTGTTCAGAAGGCTTGCGAGAACGACCAGAGCAGTTTTGGTTCAACTAAGAATGGCTAACCCTAATACCCCGCTTCTCACTCGCCTAGTCCTGAGGAAGTATCCATGTACCTACTATACAAAACAGTGACATTGGAAAAATCAGTGCCTTGAAAAGCCCAGGAGAGGCAGACGAGCCACCACTAGAGGGAACGGGCCTAGTCCTCGCCTAGAAAAATCGAAGCTACAGACAATAATGCTCGAAGCTGAATAAAGGTGTCCAGGCTCTGTTTCACTTGACCCCAAAGAGCCCATGCTCACTCTCCATGTAGGGAGCCAGCCAGTAAATTTCTAGGTGGACAAAGGGGTCACCTTCTTGGTTTCAGAAAAGACTACAGGTGCCTTGTCAAAAGGAAAGGCTTTCATTACAGGGGCCCCAGGGCAGACCCAAGCACACCCATGGACAACGGCCAGAATAACAGATTTAGCACAAGAGACAGTTAGTTACACACACTCTCCTTCCTGGTAATGCCTCAATGCCCCTTTCCCCTAATTGATCGTGACTTATTATGAAAAATGGCAGCCATAATTACTTTCTCATCTGCTACAACCACCTTAACCCTTGAACTTGAAAAGCCAAAAGTTTTGCTCACCGCTCCAATGTCAGAGTGATATGTGTTTTATCAAGGAGCAGAAGAGACCTGCTCAAAGGAACTTCTTGATAAATCGCTAAAAGATATTCCTTTTGTTTGGGCAGAGAACAACCTGCCAGACCTTTCTGAACTTCAGGTGCCTGGGGTCGTACAACTTCTGAGCTCAGCTACACCGGTGTGTCAAGCTAACCCTACTCCCTGGATAGCAAAAGTGGGTATTTCTGTTCCCATTTGCAGACTAAAGAGGACAGGCATTTGGGTCCTCTGCAAGTCCACATGGAATGCTCCCCTGCTGCCCATGCAGAAGCCGGGAACTGAGGACTTCCAACCGGTGCAGGATCTCAGAGAGGCAAATGAGAGGATAGAAACGGGCCACCCCACGTGCCAAACCCCGAGACCCTCCTGAGTACTATCCCGTCAAACTGAATTTGTTATACTGTTTTGGACTTAAAGGATGCTTTGTTCTCCATACCCGTGTCCCCTGCACATCAACCCAGTGAAGACTTACAGGGACACAAGGAGGAACACCCCCAAACCACCTTGCTCCAGTGTGCAGATGACCTCCTCCTGGCCTCCGAAACCCTGGAGGAATGCCAACGGGCTACCAAGGACCTGATAATAGTCCTTGGCCCATTGGGGTACAGGGTATCTGCAAGAAAGGCTCAACTGTGTGTCCATAAAGCTGTATACCTAGGCTACCAACTGGAGGAGGGAAAACGGACCTTGTCCCCCAGCCGCACTGAGGCGATCCTCAAAATCCCAGTCCCTGAGACTAAGAGGCAGTTGCAAGAGTTTCTAGGAGCTGTGGGGTACTGTCCATTGTGGAATTTGGGATTTGCAAAAACAACGAAACCCCTATATGCAAGTACTGGGGAAAGGAAAAAGAACTTAAATGGACTGAAGTAGAACAACAAGCGTTTGAATCCTTTAAAAAGTCGCTCATATGGGCAACCTCTCTTGCCCTACTAGACAGAGTAAAGCCCTTCCAATTGTCTATGTGAGGCCAGAGGCACAGCAAAAGAAGTGCTAACTGAGAACTTGCGGCCATGGAAGAGACCTGTGGCCTATCTTTCAAAGAAACTGGACTCTGTAGCTGCAGGATGGCTGAGCTGCATGCGAGCTGAGGCTGCCACGGCCATCCTAGTCATAGAAGCTAGGAAGCTTACACTGGGACAGGATATTGCTGTGGCAGGGGGACCTATGGTTGAACCACTCCTAACCAGTCCCCCGGACCGGTGGATCTCGAATGCCAGGACTATGCCACAAATCCCCAAGGTAGTGGCTGTGACCATGCCATCCCCAGTGTTACAGCCACAACCTACATACTCAGAAAATGATCTAAAGATAAGCCAAGAGCTGGCCTGCCAAAAAGACTGGGAGCATCCAGGGTGGCTGCTCCATCCTGATGGAAGAAGATTCATGCCAGAAGCTCTGGGAGAGATCTGATTCAAGGACTACATGAAGGTATGCATTTGGGATCCTCTCTAAACTGTCTCAGTTGCTTCTCAGGCACTTTTACATACCCAGGCTTGGACACTGGGTGGCAGATGTCACCCACCGTTGATTGCACTGTGCTCGGGTAAACAACCCCAAAAAGAAAAGGAGCAACCCCAACCACGAGCTCGAGGTAGTAGTCCTGGAGAATTCTGGGAGGTGGACTTTATGTATATCAAACTTAGAAAGTATGGCTACCGATATTTGCTGGTGTTCGTAGACACCTGTTCTGGATGGGTGGAAGCCTTCCCAACAAAGAAGGAAACTGCTGCCACTGTGTGTAAATTATTAGTAACTAAAATTGTCCCTAGATTTGGCCTTCCCACCACCTTGGGGTCCAACAATGGCCCAACATTTATTGCTCAAATTACTAAAGTCTTAGCAATGCTTCTAAATATTAACTGGAAGCTCTTCAGGGCAAGTAGAAAAAATAAACAGAACCCTAAAGGAATTGTTCGTTAAGTTGCATTTAGGACCTTGTGAGAACTGGGTTAATCCTTACTTTATCTTTTGCCCTACTTCAAGTCCGATGCACTCCCTATGTGAAAAGCATGACCCCATTTGAATTTATGTTTGGCAGCCCTTCCCCAAATCCTCCCAAGATTGAAGGAAGTAGAAATAATGGAAGTCACTAATCGTTCCCTCATCGAGTGCCTGCAGGCTGTGCAACAGGTGAGAGACAAATCATCTGCTCTGACACCTTCATTTTGGGCCTAACCAAGGGAAAGGGAACAGGCAGCCAACAACGTGCAACCAGGAAACTGGACATGGGTAAAGAAGCACCAACCTGACACCTTAGAACCTAGGTGGACTGGCCCATACCAAGTGATTCTTACAACACACCAACTGCTGTTAAAATAGTGGGGAGGGGGCCGTGGATTCATCAGTCATAAGTAAAAAAAAACAACAACAAAAAAAAACCCAACCCTGAGCATATCCTGAAAAGATGGACACCCAGAAAGACGGAAAATCCCTCAAAATTAAGGCTTTACAGAACTTAATTGTTTTTCTCCGAGTATTGCTGACAGCACCCAGTGTTTCCCCCAAGCACAAACACATCTGTGGACTGCTATTCTAACCTCCAGCAGTGAATATGTAACCTCTTATACTGGGTATGACCCCCTGTTTTCATTTTGATTTGTTTGATTTGCTAGGAAAGAATTGGCATTCTGGATCCTTTAAAGGTAAAGGGCACAATGGGACCTATACTGGAATCCCGTCCTATGGGTGCCGAATACCCTCTATAGAAAGAAGGCTCCAAACAAACCATGTCTATATATGCCCGGCTCATGGACTCCCTAACTGCCAAGGGGAGGGACATTATCATTGTGCAGCTTGGGGTTGTGAAACTATCATTTTCAGGGTGGAAACTTGTTAAAGATGACCCTATTATTTTTACAAGAATGAGACTCACGTTGGAAGGGTTTGATCCCACTACGTGTATGGTTTCCAAATGTAACCCAATAAGAATTGGATTCAAGCGTTATTGGGTTCCCTGGGAAAACATGGGGAATTCAACATTATGTAAATGATAGAGATCCCGGGAAAACCTTTTCTATCCAGCAAAGTAAAATATGGCAACCTGCCATCCGTACAAAGGCCCAAACCTCGGGATAAATCCTGAAGAGCCACAGCTGGTGTCATTAAGATTCCTTTGCCGCACCCTCCAGACTCTCCAGTAACTTTCCCGTTCACTGCCAGCCCAACTCACAGGGCCCTTCTCATTCAGGAGCCACCTCAAGGTTCTGTGTTTGATTCTCGGGATGCTGTATTCCAATTTATGAACTCAGATCCTCACCTCACAGCTGATTGTTGGCTTTGTCTGAACCCTGCTTCCCCTTACTATGTAGGCACAGGTACAAATAGCACTATTGGTACAGAGTGTAATCCAATTAGAAATGTTAGTAAAAAGGATTACACAAAGCGGCAGTCTATAGGTGATGTTAGTATGGACTCAAGTCTAAGCTCACTTTAAAAGATTTGCAAGGGCAAGGACTGTGTTTTTATTCATCTAAGTATCCCTTTAATATATCAAGATATCGAGATTTTTGCCTTCAAGCTGTTCCCATTGAACCAAATGTTGATCCTAATTTGTTATCTGCTCCAATGAGTACTTGCTTTACTTGTTCCACAGGACGAACACCCTGTCTCTTTTCCCCAGTATTAGTAGCAGACCCGGGTATTTGTGTACTAGTGCATGTTAGTCCTCAAGGGTACCTGTGTTCTGGTGAAGGAGGTGTAGGGATAACTTTGGAATTTCCGGATGAGTTCAAAGAGCCCCAGTATTGGTCCCACTGGTAACAGGGCTTGGGATTATGGGATTAGCTGCAGTCGGGTCAGTTGCTTTAATACAAGGAAACTTAAACTATCAGATTCTTAGTCAGCAAATTGCTTTAGATCTACAGGGATTAAAAAAAAAACCTGTCTCCCATTTAGAAAGATCCCTAGACTCCCTTGTGGCAGTTGTGTTGCAAACCCGCCGAGGGCTTGACTTGCTCTTTTGGAAACAAGGAATGCTGTGCACAGCATTGGGAGAAACTAATTCTATGCAAAGCATTCGGGAATCAATAAAGATAGATGAGCCCTGGTTAGGAAAGGATTAGAACAAAGAGTCAAGAAAAGAAATGGAGGAACCAATTGGTTTGAAAAGCTACTTAATTGGTCAGCCTGGCTAACTACCCTATGAACGGCCCTAGCCGGCCCCTAATCCTCCTCCTGCTAAGCCTCACATTTGGCCCAGTAATAACCAATAAGCTAGTGGCATTCCTTACACAGAAAGTACAAGCCACAAAACTCTTAGTGCTGAGCCCACCATACACTGGGCTGGCTACCGAAGATTCAATGATTTGAACTTGGCTAAGAACAGGAGAGAATATAGCAGCTCTGGGCAAAGCTTAAATAGCCTTGACAAGAGAAGTCATTTTGAGCTTTCAGAAGCCATTATGAATGGTAAATAAACTAGCTATGAACTGCCAATGAACTAGCTGATACTGGGGAGTTAGGCTGTGCAGACGTAGCCCAAGGGAACGTACAGAAGGAAATGGATGTTCAGAAGGCTTGCGAGAAGGACCAGAGCAGTTTTGGTTCAACTAAGAATGGCTAACCACAATACCCCGCTCCTGAGCTCTGCCTGCTTGCACACCTGCACATTGCAAAAGTATAAAAACCTTTGGAAAATTAGACTGGGGGGCCGCTCAGTCTCCCCTCAAGAGAGCTGATGGTCTGGTCCCTGCGCAGGAAATGAAACTTGTTCTGCTGAACTTTCCGGCAGTCTGGGCGGTTTGCTGTCTGGGAATGGAGTGTAGCTACAACAGACACAGGTGGTGCCATTCTGCCTGAGAGTGGAGTCACGTGGCTGGGAAAATGGAGGCCGCAGGTTGCGGCCTAGCCGAAAGCCAGCCTGGAGCCGGCCACCCAGCCAGAGTCCTGCCCAAACCAACAGGGGTGGACGCAGGCGCCCCCAGGCCTGCTGCTTGCCGGAGCCGCGGCACAACACTGTGTCCCAGTCTTGGCACAACAGACTCCATTTTGAGTCCTGCACCTCCATCTTAGCTCTCAAGGCTGAACCCTAACCGACCTCCCCTCCCCTGCTCAACCCCAAATTCCTGGAACCAGCTCGTCCCAAAGCCAGAATGTTTTCTGAAGATAATGGTCACTCCATCCTTCCTTGACATATAGATAAGATTAACGACCTTCTCCCTTCTGAAGCACCTGTGTGTGCAGAACCTCACCAGCTATGATCCTCCCCAGCTGTGCCTGCCAACAGTGGGCATAAAAACGCCGCCAGGATTCTTTCCCCCGGCGCAGCTTCAATAGCTCAATATCCTGAGTTGCTGAACCCGCCCGCAAACTTCTCAATAAAGCCTGCTTCTAAAACTTCGTTAATTGGGTCTTTCATTCTGTTTTCACATCCAAATAGACCTTGTGTTTTGGTGCCAAAAACCCGGGATAGGTGTGCGGCTCCCCACTTCTTTTGGGGTCCCCTAAGAGCCACCCAAATCTCCAGGACCTTTAGGCACGGCGCTTGCCTACGTTCAAAATCAGTCTATGGCTGCCCTGATGAGTCTCTCCCTCTCACTCAGACCTTGTGAAAGAAAATACTTGTTTTTCTCTCCCAAGTTGCCTGGCCCCAGTCCCAGCTTAACAACCATGCACATTGGCTTCCAACGGGCATTTTTGATTTCAACGTTCTACAGGACCTGGACAATTTCTGCAGGAGGACTGGTAAGGATTCTGAAGTCCCCTATGTGCAGGCTTTTTGGGACTTGCGTTCCCGCCCTGACCTCTGTAGCCATTGTTCCGCCCGCCAAATACGGTTAGCTCTATCTCCTCAGCAGAAAGAACCTGCCATTCAAACCCCAGAAGATCCAGCCAAGCTCCTCAGTGCGCCTCTTCCGCTGCTCTATCAGTCTACCCCGCCCGCTGCGCCATCCCATCGCTCTCTCCTGTCCTCACCGCTTGCCTTTCATACCCGCTTCCACAATCCTCCAGCTGCCCTTTGTCCATTAAGAGAGGTTGCAGGTGTATAGGGACTCATTCAAGTCCACGTCCCTTTTTCCTTAAAGGACCTGTCGCAGATAGAGACCCGCCTGGGCTCTTTCTCAGCAGAGCCCTCTAAGTTTATTAAAGAATTTACCTACATTTCCCAAACGTATGATTTAACCTGGCATGACATCCAAATGATCCTTGCTTCTACCCTTACTGCCGAGGAACGTACACAGAAAAAAAACCACGCTATCGACCCTAATGTCCCCTTGGGGGCGCATGCCATCCCAATAGAGGACCCCAGTTGGAGTTACCAGCCCGGCCGGGCGTCTGATCTTCCTTATAGAAACCTCATGCTCAGGTACCTCATTAGAGGTCTGGAAACAGTCTCCAACAAGGTTGTCAACTATGAAAAACTGAGAGAAGTTACTGCTCTTTTTCTTAACCGCCTCCAGGAGGCACTCACAAAGTACACTCGTTTAGACCCAGGGTCTAAAAAGTGGGGCCTCTATTTTGGCCTCTCACTTCACCTTCCAGTCAGCCCCTGACATCAGAAAGAAAAGCTAAAGAAGGCTGAGGAGGGCCCTGAAACCCCTATACAGGATCTGGTAAAAATGGCATTTAAAGTTTTCAACGCTTGGGAGGAGCCAGCTGAGGCCACTTGCCAGGTGAGGGTCCAACAGATGGTTAGCCTCCATTCCCAAGCCCTGGTAGCAGCCCTAAGGCCGGCAGGCAATCCCATCCATCGCCACGCTCCCCAGGGGAGCCGGCACCTACCGCCAGGAGCCTGCTTCAAATGTGGCCGGGTCGGCCACTGGGCAAAAGTTTGCCCCAATCCCAAGCCTCCTACCAAGCCTTGCCCGCAGTGCAAACAGCCAGGCCACTGGAAGTCGAACTGCCCGACCCTGGCTCTGCCACCGGCTCTGCAAAGCCGAGGTGCCGAGATCCTGGAAACTCCAGACACATAGCTGCAAGGTATGGAGCTGCTGGGGTTCATGGACTGAAGAGGCCCTGGCTCCTCGACTCCGGTAACCCTCGCCGAGCCCAGGGTTGTGCTCCAGGTAGCGGACTACCTTCTCCATTTCGCCCTCTCACTCAGGCCCTACTTCCCCTTCCCTCCCACTCTGCAGATCCTGTTACTGACTTAGCCCAACAACTTTCCCGCTCCTAGCTCAGTATGCTTTTTACCTCCCACTTACACTCCAACTTACACTGAACAGGAAAACACCCAGTATTGCTCTCTTCCTCAACAAAAATGGTGGGTACACAAATAGAACTTACTCATTCTCCCAAAGTTACAACAGGAAACAATCATCACCAATATTCACAATTCTCCACACATCGGGCCAAAAGCTCTCTACACGTTTCTAACCCCATATTTCACCCCACTGGACTATGGAGTACTATCAACACAGTACATGCAAAATGCAACATCGGTGCCCTCTCCAATAGCCAGAAAGCTCAACACCCTCATAAACAGCTCCACCAGATGTAAGGGCACCTACTGGGACAGGACTGGCAGATAAACGTTACCCACATGCCAAAGCATAAGCGGTTTAAGTATCTCCTCACTATGGTGAACACATTTTCAGGATGGATCAAAGTCTTTCCCACCTCCTCTGAGAGTGCAAGCATAGTCGCCACTCACCTTCTTCAAGACTTCATTACTCGTTTTGGCCAGCCTGCTTCAATTCAGTCGGACAATGGTCCAGACTTCATATCTATGGTGCAGCAGGCAGTTTGCGCCTCACTGGGCATCTGCTGGAAACTCCACGCAGCCTACACCCCCAGTCTTCTGGTAAGGTTGAACGAGCTAACAGTCTCATAAAACAACAGCTCACCAAACTCTCCCTAGAACTGCAACTTTCTTGGCCTCAACTATTACCCTTTGCTCTTATACTCGCCTTGGCGCAGCCCCTCAGGAGCCGTCCGGCCTCAGTCCTTTCAAAATACTCTACAGACAACCTTTCCTTTTCTCGCCTCTTCCTGCAACCGATTGTCCTCTGCTAGCTTTTTACCTTCCATACTTGTGCTTGCTCCACAACCTTCTTAGACAACACGCCAACTCTGCCATCCCTGAACCCTCTCTGACCTCTGCTGATCACCAAAAACCAGTGCATCCTGGAGATGCTGTGTTAATTAAATCCCTTGCACCCAAACCCTTAGCACCCCGGTGGAAAGGCCCTTACACTGTCCCTTACCACTCCCTCAGCAATCAAGGTTCTTAGACTAGATTCCTGGGTACATTTGTCCCGAGTCCAGATGGCAGTAAACTCTGACCATGGCTCCCAGTGGTCTGCTCAGTCTACTGGTCCTATGTCTCTCTGCCTCACTCACCTCACCAAGCCAGCCAGCTAAACGTAGTATAATTTCCCCTTTTGCCTGGCGATTTTACTTGACTGAAAACTATACCAATTACGCCTGCACTAAGTGTTATGATTATTTGCTGGCCACCGCTAACTGCCCACCCACAGGGGGCAGAGCACCCATATACTTAAATTTCACTGATTTTAAAACGCTTCCTGTATGACCAGAAGGCAACTACCCAATGTGCAAAAAAGTGAATGCAGAAAAATGTAGGGTGTCCTTGGTCTTCCTGCCAGATACATTACCTTTCCCTTCGTCCCCAGGGATGATTCTACTACCATCAATCTAAATACACTCTCACAATCCCAGACCCCTGGGATAGCCGGTGGACGTCTCCGGTTCCAGGAGCCTAGTGCACCACTCGCCAAGAGAAATTTCTGGACGCCAAACTGTATGTATGGAGGTCGCTACTCCAGGTCCAATCCACCATCCACCGTAATATTCAGATCCAAGACCTTCAACTCACTAACTAAATTTCTAAACCTTCTGAGTCTCCCTTCTCCTGGCTCACCCTGCTACAGCAGGGACTGGCCATCGCCACTTTGCTGGACTAGGCAACCTCTCCACCTGCTTCATGTGTGCGGCCCTAGAACGCCCTCCTCTGGTAGCAGTACCAGGTCCTGCCCTGTCATTTTCATCCAACGTAAAGACCACAAAAGCCATAACCATCCCCAACGTCACTCTGTACATCCAACCGGAAAACACTCAAGTGCCCTTTTGCTACTCCAATCCATCGACACAGACATGTAATGTCACTCAAATCCCCTCCAAACCACTTACAGGGCCAGAAAAAATTTTCTTTTGGTGCAACCATACACTCACTATGCATATAAACATCAATTCTACCTCTACCCATCACTCTGGTTCCGCAGCTCCCTATATACACTCCGGCTGAGTTCCAGGACAAATACATCCAAGTATACAGTCGTCAAACTAAAAGAGCAGTTTTTCTCCCGATAGCAGTGAGAATCTCCTTCGCCTCAGCAGCAATTGCAGTAGGACTCAGCGGCGGAGCCCTTGGACACTATCATCACAGCAGACAAGTTTACCGCATGCTTCCAGCTGGCAGTCGATGCCTCTGCCAAGTCTCTAGCCTCCCTGCAAAGACAAATAACCTCTGTTGCCCAAGTTGCCTTGCAGAACCACCGCGCTTTACCTGCCTCTTCCTCCAGGAGGAAGGCTGTTATTATATCAATAAACTGGGGATTGTGGAAACTAGAGTCCAGATCCTCAACAAGCTAAACCGAGAGCTGCAAAACAACAGATTCAGAACAGATGGATCTTCCTCCTGGTGGAACTCTTCTCTGTACTCCTTCCTAGCCCCCATACTAGGACCCATAATTTTAGTTATAATTTTGCTCTTAATTGCTCCTTGTCTCATCCAGCTCCGGCAAAGTCGACTCCGCGAAATTACCCGTATAGCAGTTCACCAGCAATACCAACCTCTCCACCCTGTGCTAGGCCGCAACTGTCAGTACTCTGCCTGAAAAGCCCCTCCCCTTGCTTTTTACCCACTACCCACAGGAAGCAGTTACAGAAATGGTTACATCCCTTTTCCCTATAGGGCACAGTCTAAAATGTCCGGTCTTGGCACAACAGACTCCATTTTGAGTCCTGCACCTCCATCTTAGCTCTCAAGGCTGACCCCTAACCGACCTCCCCTCCCCTGCTCAACCCCAAATTCCTGGAACCAGCTCGTCCCAAAGCCAGAATGTTTTCTGAAGATATGGTCACTCCACGCGTCCCTGACATATAGGTAAGATTAACAACCTTCTCCCTTCTGAAGCACCTGTGTGCGCAGATCCTCGCCAGCTTTGATCCTCCCCAGCTGTGCCTGCCAGCAGTGGGCATAAAAACGCTGCCAGGATTTTTTCCCCCTGCGCGGCTTCAATAGCTCAATACCCTGAGTTGCTGAACCCGCCCGCAAGCTTCTCAATAAGGCCTGCTTCTAAAACTTCGTTAATTGCATCTTTGATTCCGTTTTCACGTCCAAATAAACCTTATACACTGAGCCTCAAGAAGGCTTTGGGAGTCAAAATCCTCCCAGCCTCCAGGCAGCAGCCTCCCAGCCCCCTCACAAATGCAGCCCGGGAAGGCAGGCGAGTTCCCGGGAAAGCAGGCACGTCAAGTCCCGCACACCAGCAAGAAACGGCACAAAGACGGACACCAGCAAGAAACGGCGCAAAGACGGACACCAGCAAGAAACGGCGCAAAGACGGACACCAGCAAGAAACGGCGCAAAGACGGACACCGTGAATTCAACCCAACAAATCTCCCGAGGGTGGTGAGGTAAAAGGAGCCCAGAGGGGCCCCCAATCCGTGAGACCAACATGGGAGAGCCCACTCCTGGGGCCGGCTTACCTCATAGCTCCGAATCACACAGCTCCACTTCTTTTCGACCTCTCCGGGGACAGGTGTGCCTCGGTCCTTAGCTCCACGCGAAAAACAGCTCACGCCGAGGCCTGGTTTGGGATCCCCGTGAGTTTTATGAGCGGTTAGGGAGGCGTGGTCGATGACGTGGGTCGACCCCATTGGCTGAATTGTTGAATTGAATTCACCTGGCCTAGGTGAGCCAATGCAGGTACAGCGCCCACCCAGGCATAGCTCCCCCTCCTGGCTGGAAACCTGAACTTCTGAGCATGCAGTGAGCCACTGCTTCATGAGCCGGTAGCTTGGACCTCTGAGCATGTGTAATAGGCCTGCCAGTCCCTATGCTAGCTCCCTAACAGGTTTTCCAGCCAAAGGTCTGCCTTCTGGAGCTGTTCTACAGAAAGCACTTAGTTCCTGACCCCTACGCATTCGGGGTAATGGATGCCCTCGCTTCCGTGCTTGCTTCTATGTCATTCTGGAATGGTCCTTGTTTCACAGGTCGGCGAGGTCAGGAATTCTGGGCTGGTTGGCTACCAAGCACAAAATAAATAGCCAACAGATTGAAATCTCAACCCCTATATTGGTTTATTATCGACCACACAAACTTGTCTTCTGGAACTTCCCTCCTAAATTTCTGAACCCTTGAACTCCTTGACACATGTACTTGGAAAGCAAGGATTCCAAACTCTGATCACCATATCTGACTGCTCCCCCAGTCCCTCTGCACTGTCAACCAGCAAAGTCGGGCCTCTCCATTTCTCAGAAGCTGCAGATTGTTACGTGACATCACCCTGTGTTTAAATGTTAGTGATTATGCCGTTTAAAAAACAAATGTGTGAGCCAACTGGGGGCAAACAAGACTCGTTTGAAACACCAGCTCTGTCTCCTCTAAGGGCCCGTGTACAACTGCGACAACACAACAGTGGGTCCTGCTGGGTCTCCATTAGCATCAGGGAGGAAGGTTATTTATTACAGGGAATCCTACCTTTGTCCCTTGGTGTTAATTGCAGACTCACTGGGTGACGGATTCACTTTGTCAAACTCCGTTTGGTATTGCTCCATCCCTCCATTATTCTCCCTAATGACAAAAATAATTAACACATTCATATAAAAGCACAGGATGAGGATAGCTTTAATTTATGCATCTAGTTCAGGGTCATCCCTCTTATCAATATGTGACAATCTAATGAGGCTTAATTAAAAAGTAGCAGTGAAGCAATTTAGGAAACTGAGGGATTGTCACGAGTCCTGGTTGTGACAGCATGTTTTGTGCACCATGGAAGATAACAGATTTGTCTTCTGTGGTATCTCATATCCATCATCCCCAAACTACCTGCTCTTAGGGGTAGAGAGAGCGAGCTTGTCTTTGAAAAAAGTGCCTGGGTTTGGTAGCTGCTCACAGGATGGCAGGTGTAATGTATTATGAGAACTTAACAAGGCTCTGAGAAGATGGCTATTGGAAGGTCTGGCTGGAGGGCAAGGTCATGGCCCTGAAGGATTCAGGATCCAGAAGTCAAGTCAGAACTGGATGCCAGAGACTTTCTCAATCCAGCCCTCTTTGCCCCTCCCCTAAGGCCAATACATTTCTAAGGGTTATGGATTCTACTTCAGAATCTTTCTCAAACCCAGGGCCCTCTTCACCATTATTGTCTAGACCTGGTCACCTCTTGCCTTATAAATAAAAATATGGGTTTATTGTAAGTCTGGGTCTGTTAGGTTTCTCGGGTGGGAAATGTCTCGGTCCTTGGCTACACACTGGAAAGAAATTCACACCAAAGCCTGGTTGGTAATCCGAGTGGGTTTATATACATGAGAGAAGAAGGTTCCGGCGTTACACTAAACTGAACACGGGCACCCTTATGACACTGCACACTCAGCCCTGCTGAGTGGAAGGCAGAGAAGCAGCTGAAGGGAAGGGGCGGCGGTCTCCAGATTCCAGCCTTTTAAGGGTTTTCAGCTGGGAGGCGTCAATTAAGCTCTCCTGGCTTGGGCTTAGCCCGCATTGGCTTCCAACCTCCTGTAGGGGGCCCCCTAAGCATGGAGAGGAACAACCCCTTGTCTTGCTACCTAACCGGTCTACATTCCTGCATGGCTACTTTGAGATGGAACTAGCCTGAGGGGTTCACCAGGAGACACGGGCCCCAGTGTTCCCTGTGACCACCTTAAACCTTAAACTACTGTTGGAGTTTATATTACCTGTGTGGGTCTGTGGGCATGGGACGTTTCCATGCCAGAGACCTGAAATTACACAAATAGGCATCCAGAACAGAACTCATACAGGCTCTAATAAGATGCTCGGATGCTTCTCGCTAGGATGAGAATTTAACGAAGTGTGTGAGCAGTTCAGATCTTGTAAGGGAGAACAGGTCAGTAGGGTATCCAGAGAAGAGAGCAAAGGTCAGGGGAAAGGGAGGGGGCCCACAGACATCTGTGCTCTGTGTTTGGCCACAAGACAAGAAACCGGGTCTCCTTGCAAAAGAAAGCAGAACAGCAAGTCCCTCAGAACTACGACATATTTAAACATGACCTATACAACACTCGGCTCTAGGAGGCGCCTTGGAAAACCATAAAAGCCCTAAAAGAGGGGCAAGGAGGAAGCCCAAGTCTTTGATTTTCCCTGCTGTGCTTTCAGTGTTGAAATGTCTGTGCACGGAGCCTTTGAAATTTCAGAATCAGAGAGTGGATTCACAAGCCAAGCTCCTGCTTTATTCTTCAATGCATTTGGGCCCAGCTTCTCCTTGGTGAGACATGTAACAGAAATTCTGGACTTAGGAGCCACTTGGTCCTTGGACACTAGGAGATTTCAGTGGAATCTGAAACAGGGCTCTAACCACCAGCTGGACCGGCCTAGGAAGCCCAAGTATTCATTCTCCCAAACACCAACCTCCCGTTGCTCTTCATCTGCCTGCACCTTGTTCAGCTTTAGTTGTCCGTGGAAGCGTTTGGCACCCATCTGATGCTTCGGAACCCAGAAAGGAGGAAAGGTAAAACTGGGATTCAAATGAAACAGACTTAAGCAGGACCATAGCCAAGATGTGCCCAGGGCTCCTCGCAGCATTTGTCACCTTCATTTCCCTCTTCGGACTCAGACGTGGCAAGGTTCAGAAACAAGCTTTACCAGAAAGAACAGCTGTGAACCCAGCCTGCTTCCAAGTGAGAAAAAGCCCTTTACACATGAGTTCCTGAGGTCAGCCCAGCCCTGTGCGTCCCCACCCCTCCCAGAGTCCCTGGCTCTCTGGCGAAGCATTAAAGCAAGTGGAAGCAGAGATTTGCTCAGAATAAAAAAATCGTTTTTCACAATAGCACGGCACGTTCTGGATGGCAATCACGGCTGCACAAACCATATCCGTCCTCCAGCCATAATGTTGGCGCCTCAGTGACCATGCACATACATTGTGTGGCGAGACTCAGAGCCTATTCCATTTGTGGTCAATTGTTTCCTCCCTCTCCATACTTTGCACTTAGGAGACATGCTCTCTGGAGGTGGTTGAGGCTTGTCTTGTCACCAATAATCATCTCCTACACCTTCCTTTACAGTCACTAATTTGATGTGCTCACTCAAAGAAATGCCAATAATATGAGGTTTCAGAGGAGAGCTCCTAGAGCTCCCCCAGACAACAAGGAGGCCGAGTGTCACCGTCATTATCCTGAGCTGGGAGGGGGCACTAGTGTTCTGGAAGCTGGGGATCCGTCACTGCCTGCCCGCCGCACAGACAGAGCAGGTGCTGGTTATAATTGCTTCTAGACGTCCTGCCATGCTGAGTTGAAAGTCAAACCCGTAAACGCTGCCCGACTACAATAACACTGGAGTACACAGACATTTCTGCATCATTGCTGGGTGAAAATATACTGAGTGGAGTTGGATGAGATGGCAGCAAGTGCCTAAGGAGGGGATGCTGTGGGAATACCAACAAGAGACTGTCAGTCGCCGTTTCCTCCTCTCTTCTGCTTTTTCCCCCCTTTCTTTCAGGCCCAAAGGACATGACAAATATGTAAGGAAACAAATTTGTTCATTTTTAGAGGAGTCTCCCACCCCACCCCACCCCACCCCACCCCACCCCCATCCAACTCTGGCCTCCTTTGAGCAAGCCAGTAGAACTTTTTTTTTTTTTTAACCTGGCTTCTACTATGGCAATTTCCGGAGTTGCTATGTGGCTGTGTTTAAAAGTCGCCTTTGGGATCCAGAGCACAATCCTTGTCACAAAGGCATTCTCCCAGTCCCAAATAGCAATGCGACCTCCTTTCAGAAGGTTGTTCTTGTTTCTGTAGACCCAGAAAGGAGTTCAAGCTGTTGATCTTGACCGTGGTTGTCAAGTCAGCCTCTCATGGGCACCTCATGGGAAGCGGAGCAAACTATGCCAGTCTGTGCTATCACCAGGGCTGGGAAGGGAAGCCAACCGTGGAGGGCCATAGGTCGATGTGTGGATGGAGATAATCAGGTCTTTCGTCCTTATTCTATTTCAGTCTGGAAACATCACTGAAGCCTGCTCAGTGTCATAGCAACACACAAACTTTCACTGACAGTCTGGGGCACATTGGCTGCAAATCGAACCCGGGTCTTCCCGGTGAAAGACGATGAGAGATCTACCACTGAAGCACCGTGACCCTCACCTCAAACCAGGGCAGTCATTTCCCACAGATCTACCAGAGTTCAAACCAGACCACAATGCGTGATGACTGAGATTGCCACCAGAATCTGATACTGATGCAGAAAAAAACCTAACTACCATTTTATTGACTCCCACTCATACCGGCCCAATAGGACAAAGAACTGCCCCTTTGGGGTTTTGAGACTTTAAATCCTTACAGTAGCGGTTCTCAACCTGTGGGTCGCGACCCCTCTGGGGATCAAATAACCCTTTCACAGGGGTCAACCAATTCATAACAATAGCAAAATTACAGTTATGAAGTAGCAATGAAAATAATTTTATGGTTGCAGGTGACCACAACATGAACTGTATTAAAGGGTGGTGGGGGCATTATGAAGGTTGAGAACCACTGCCTTACAGAAATAGACAATCTCATATTTCTCCCACGGACGGGCTAGTCAGTTCAAACCCCCGACCTTGCGATTAGCAGCTTAATGCACAGTCCACTACACCACCTGGGCTCCTAATGCTATAATAAGAGATACTATTGTTAGATCTCTCCTGGGAGAGATATACCTCAGGCCTTGGCTTCGCGCGAGAAAGAATTCAATTCGAAGCCTGGATTGTGATCCAAGTGGGTTTTTTGAGAGAAGAAGTTTCAGGTTTACACAGGCACCTCGGGGCCCCTCACGGGGCACAGCCTACCTAGAAGCTGCTAGAGAGAAAGTCACTCAGTGGGCTCCGGGATCCTGCCTTTTTTTCTTTTTAAAAAAATCGTTTTATTAGGGGCTCATACAACTCTTATCACAATCCATATATACATCAATTGTGTAAAGCACATTTGTACATTCATTGCCCTCATTATTCTCAAAACATTTGGTCTCCACTTAAGCCCCTGGCATCAAGTCCTCATTTTTCCCCTCCCTCCCCGCTCCCCCATCCCTCAAGAAACCTTGATAATTTGTGAGTGGTGATACTGAGAGGGTTGTGGGAGGGTGGATTGGAAAGAGGGAACTGATTACAAGTATCTACATGTGACCTCCTCTCTGGGGGACAGACAACAGAAAAGTGGGTGAAGGGAGACATCGGAGCGGTCAAGATCCTGCCTTTTCAATTCCTCCATAGGGAGGCATGGTTGACGGTCATGGTCAACCCCAATGGCTGGATTGAATTCACCTTGCCCAGATGGGCCAATCCAGGTGTAATGCCCACCTAGGTGTACCACCCCTTCCTGGCCGGAAGTTTGAACCTGAGCATATGTAATGGATGACCCAGTCCCTATGCTAAACCACCTAATAGTATTTGCAAGATGCCAAGCACCGTTCTAAGCTTTTTGTGTATAATAATTCAATTATTCCACTTAACAAGCCTATGTGTGGACTCTATTTGGCCTCCTTTTACAGATGAAAAATCAGTGGCACAGGATGATAAAGTCATGAGCCTAGGACCACACAGTGAGGAAGTGGGAAGGAGAGATTTGGACCCAGGCTGCAGAGCCCATGCCTTGGGTGCCTACAGCTGCCATGTAGGACACAGAAAAGCATGGAGCAGACTCGGCGTAAGACATTAGGGAGTTGGGAGGACTGTAGCATGGATGTATGTGCTATGACTTCATGAGAGTAGCTGCTACTCAGATCCAGAAGAGAATACAAGCCTTTTGCAAAAATTATTTTTGCCAAGAGAGGGTGGAAAACTGCATCTTGTGCGAAATCCCCCCAACCTGCACATGTGCATAGCTATTTCAGAAGGTTCCAAACAATGTGTGCTGTGCGGCAAACCAAACTGAGCTCAGGGGGAGCTGGTCTGTGGGTTATGTTAGCCAGAAAGTGAGCAGTTTGAACTCACCAGCCACCACTCCAAGGGAGAAAGAGGAGGCTTTCTGCTCCCATGGACTTACAGCCTTCGAAGAGGCAGGGAGCATTTCCATGCGTCCTATGATTAGGATCTCAGAGGGTGAGGGTGGAGTTGGTTGAGACCTGTCTTCAGGGCATTTCCCAGAAGGGCTTCCTGCAGTGGCTCTGCCTTCAGGAATGTCTGATGACCTTGAGGGCAGCAAAGTCCTAAACACACTCGGGCAGTGGTTCTCAACCTTCCTAATACAGGTCCTCTTGTTGTGGTGATGCCCCCCTCCCCCAACCATTAAATGATTTTCTTGCTACTTCATCACTGTAATTTTGCTACAGTTATGAATTGGGTGAGCCCTGTGAAAGGGTCATATGACTCCCAAAGGTGTCGCAACCCACAGGTTGAAAACCACTGCACTAAGTGTTCCCCTCCCAGACAGCCCTACCAGTGTCTGGTGTGCATAGTTCTGTGAGGTGAGAGAAATGGACTTAGTGTCTGCTTCTGGTGACAGTTGATGTGGGTGGGCTTTCTCCCTATGTCAAATCCCTCTCAAGCCATTTGTCACCACAACAGAGGGAGCCATGCACAAAAAAGCAAGAAGAGGATGCAGCACAGCAAAACAGCAAGCAGAACAAAGATTGAATAAGCACAATTCACTTCAATCATGAATCGGGTGCCCTTGAGATGTGAGGAAGACCCCAGTCTAGTGACATTAGATCAGGTTTAGGGATTGAGTGAAGCGACCCCTCTTGGCTCCCCTCAGCCCCTATTTTGCTTTCCCACTGACCCTGACCCTTGCATCGTGATTGGTCCTTATTCCAGCATGATGGTTGGTTTCATAACCACGGCATATGGGAATGTGTTAGTCGATAGGTTATACAGGCACAGCCTCTGGAATGGGTAAGTGAGGAGGCGATTTGGGCTCGCTCATGCAGACCTCTAGTTGTCCTTGACATGCCTGGTAGAATGGATCATGTGAAGTGATTTGAGATCGGCGTTGAGATCTGATAGGTCATGCAGACTTCTAGCTGTTCCTGGCAGTACCCTATTTTAAGGAAACAGAATGTTTGACGTTTAAGTCGTATTTGAGCTTAAATTTTGAGCAATAGGCTGTGGCTCACAGTGAGAGTCTATGTGGAGACCCTACATCCATTTTGAGGGGCCACAGATTCAGCCACCATTGAGTTCTTTCTTACTGCTGACTGGCAGTGGAAAGCTTGTCCCTCAGGCAGTGTGCTTGCATCCACTCCCCGGGCCACACTCAACGATATACGGTAGTGTGCACATCCCAATGAAGGTCCCGCTCATGCTCTCACAGGCCCTCCTGAAACTCCATGAATTGATCTGTCTTCAGTCACAATTTTGTGACAAAGTTGTTTGTTTTCTATGTCTTATTTAAGTTTTCAGGAGCCCAGGTGGTAATGCTGGATAGTGTTGGACTATTAAGAGCAAGGTTGCTGGTTCAAAGCCACTAGTCATTCCACAGGAGAAAGATGAGGTTATTGCTTCCTGTAAAGGTAGCAACTTCAGGATCCCTACACAGAGTCACTATGAGTCAGAGTCAGCAGGACAGAATGGGTGTCATTTTATTTAAGTCACTGTGGCTGTGGGTCCTTCCGACACCATTGTGGCCTCATGCGGATGCTCTCCTTCATCCAGAACAGCAGTTTGTGCCTTTTTCTTGTGTAAAACTTAGCAAAGGAGTTCATAATAAAATATAGTTGGATTGGGAGTCTTTTCCCCCTCAAAACAAAGTAAATACAAAAATAGAAACGAGACTATGGTGCTAATAACCAGTTGGAGAGTTGAGAGAGCTGAACTCTCAATCCTGATAGAAACCCATTGTGACTGAGCACCTGCTCAAGGTCATCCACAGCCTATGAGGTTGAGCCTATGTGTTGGGGAGTAATTGTGTACATAAAGTTAACCATTTCTCTTTCTAAAGATTCTGTCTAAAGCTTACTTTAAATAATAAGTTTTCCCCTGGGCTAGGTAAAGTTCAGGGAGTTTAACCCCCTAGTATCCACCCCCTCTCAGCATTCATCATGTTAGGCCAGAGGAGGCAAATCACACCCACTACCCAGGGAGCACTGCTTCCAAAAGCACATTGCCTGTGCCGGGGCAGAGGGGAGGTACCCGGACCAGAAATGCTGACAGAGTGGAACCAGAGAGCTCAGCCCCCAGCTTCCCGAGGGAGCAGCTGTGATGGTTCACTTCTGGATGAATATGTTTAAGCAAAGGCCAAGGGCATGACTTGGGCAGCACGAAAAGCAGATGTGCAGAGGTTGTTCACTGCATTCCAGAAGTTCACACACTCTCCGGAGGCTCCTTGGCTCAATGGCAGGAAGTCATTGGTGGCTTCCACCTTCAATCCCAAAAGGTCACTGCCGTCCAGTGGATTCCAACCACAGTGACCCTGTATGGAGTTTTCAAGACTGTAAATGTTCATGGGAGCCAGCAGTCTCATTGTCCCCCTTGGGACAGGGAGCTAACAGCCCGTTTTGCCACCAGGGCTCCTTCCTCTCTAATTCTGGATCCAGTCCCTCTGAATATCCTGCCCTGCCCTTGTCTAGGCTTCTAAAATGCGTTCCACGCTGCTTATGTTAGTCTGGGTGCATTCGAGAAACAAATCCACAGAAACACGTATGTATAAGAGAGTTGTATGTAAAGGGTGAGTGCACATCAAGAAAACATGCTCACATGTGCTTATGCACCCGCTTTGTCTTCAGCGATCATGTTGGTGTAGGCTGGTGTGCTTTTTCCATGTGGACTTTGTTGTTTCTTATCTACATGGCCCCCTGTTTATCTTCCAGCCTTTAAGACCCCAGATGCTTAGGCTTAGCGAGCTCCAGGCCTGGGGAGCCCCAGCCTTTATGCTTAGGAAGTCCCAGGCCCGGGGAGCCCCAGCCCTTAGGCTTAGGCAGCCCCCGGCCTGGAGCACCCCAGCCCTTAGGCTTAGGGAGCCCCAAGCCGGGGAAACCCCAGCCCTTAGTCTTAGGCAGGCCCAGGCCTGGGTTGCCCCTTCCCTTAGGGTTTGGGAACTTAGGCCTGGGGTGCCCCAGCCCTTAGGCTTAGGGCGTCCCAGGCCCGTGGCGCCCCAGCCCTTAGGCTTTGGTAGCTCCAGGCCTGGGGCGACCCAGCCCTTAGGCTTTGGGAGCCCCAGGCCTGGGGCGCCCCATCCCTTAGGCTTAGCGAGCCCCAGGTCTTAGGCTTTGGGAACCCTAGGCCTGTGGCGCCCCAGGCCTTAGCTTTTTAAGCCCCAGGCCTGGGGCGCCCCAGCCCTTAGTCTTAGGGGGCCCCAGGCCTGTGGCGCCCCAGCCTTTAGGCTTTGAGAGCGCCAGGCCTGGGGCGCCCCAGCCCTTAGGATTTGGGACCCTAGTCCTGGGGCGCCACAGCCCTTAGCCTTAGGGAGCACCTGGCCCGGGGCACCCAGCACTTAGGCTTAGGGAGCCCCAGGCCTGGGGCGCCCCAGCCCTTAGGCTTAGGGACTACCAGGCCTGGGGTGCCCAAGCCCTTAGGCTTTGGGAATCCCAGGCCTGGGTTGCCCCAGACCTTAGGCTTTGGGAATTCCAAGCATGGGGTGCCCCAGCCATTTGGTCTTGGGAGCCCCAGGCCTGGGGCGTCCCAGCCTTTAGGCTAAGGAGCCCCTGACTGGGGCGTTCCAGCCCTTAGGATTTGGGAGCCCCAGGATTGGGACTCCCCAACCCTTATGTTTAGAAGCCCTAGGCTTGGGGCGCCCCAGCCCTTAGGCTTAGGAAGCCCCAAGCCCGGGACGCCCCAGCCATTAGGCGAAGGGAGCCCCTGGACCGGGGCTCCCCAGCCCTTAGGATTTGGAGCCCCAGGCCAGGGCTGCCCCAGCCCTTAGGCTTAGGGAGCCCCAAGCTCGGGTATCCCCAGCCCTTAGGCTTTGGGAGCCCCACGCCTGGGGCGCCACAGCCCTTAGGCTTAGGGAGCCCCTGGCCCAGGGCGCCCCATCCCTTAGGCTTTAGGAGCCCAAGGCCTGGGGCGCCCCATCCCTTAGGCTTAGGGTGCCCAAGGCTTGGGGCGCCCCTCCCCTTAGGCTTAGGTAGCCCCAGGCCTGGGACACACCAGCCCTTAGGCTTTGGCAGCCCCAGGCCTGGAGCACCCCAGCCTTAGTCTTTGGGAGTCCCAGGCCTGGAGCGCCCAAGCACTTAGGCTTTGGGAGCCCCATACCTTGGGTGCCCCAGCTCTTAGGCTAAGGGTGCCCCAGGCATGGGGCACCCCAGCCCTTAGGCCTTGGGAGCCCCAGGCCTGGGGCGACCTAGTCCTCAGGATTTGGGAGCCTCATGCCTGGGGCGCCCGAGCCCTTAGGCTTTGGGAGCCGCAGGTCTGGGGGCCCCTTTCCCTTAGGTTTTGGGAGCCCCATTCCTGGGGCGCCCCAGCACTTAGGCTTTGGAACACCAGGCTTGGGGCGCCCCAGCCCTTAGGATTTGGGAGCCGAAGGCATGGGGAGCGCCAGCCCTTAGGCTTAGGGAGCCCTAGGCCTGGGGTGCCCCAGCCCTTAGGCTTTGGAACCCCAGGCCTGGGGCACCTGAGCCCTTAGGCTTAGGGAGCCCAAGGCCTGGGGCACCCCAGCCCTTAGGCTAAGGGAGCCACAGGCCTGGTGTGCCCCAGCCCTTAGGCTTAGGGAGGCCCAGGCCTGGGATGCCCCAGCCCTTAGGCTTTGGAAGCCCCAGGACTGGGGCGCCCCAACCCTTAGGCTTAGGGTGCCCCAGGCCTGGGGTGCCCCAGCCATTAGGCTTGGGAACCCTAGGCCTGGGGCGACCCAGCCCTTAGGCTTAGTGAGCTCCAGGCCTGCGGCGACCCAGCCCTTAGGCTTAGTGAGCTCCAGGCCTTGGGAGCCCCAGCCATTAGGCTTAGGAAGCCCCAGGTCCGGGGAGCCCCAGCCCTTGGGCTTAGGGAGCCCCAGGCTTGGGGAACCCCAGCGCTTAGGCATTGGGAGCCCTAGGCCTGGGGCGCTCAGGCCCTTAGGATTTGGGAGCCCCAGGCCTCGGGCGCCCGAGCCCTTAGGGTTTTTGAGCCCCAGGTCTGGGGCGCCCCTTTCCCTTCGGTTTTGGGTGCCCCAATCCTGGGGCGCCACAGCCCTTAGTCTTAGGGAGGCCCAGGCCTGGGTCGCCCCAGCCCTTGGGCTTTGGGACCTAAGGCCTGGGGTGCCCCAGCCGTTAGACTTTGGAAACCCCGTCCTGGGGCGCCCCAGCCCGTAGCCTTTGGTAGCCCCAAGCTGGGGCGCCCCAGCCCTTAGGCTTAGGGAGTCCCAGGCTCAGGATGCTCCGGCCCTTAGGTAAGGGAGCCCCAAGCTCGTGGCACCCCAGCCCTTAGGCTTTGGGAGCCCCAGGCCCGGGGTGACCCAGCCCTTAGGCTTAGGGAGCCCCAGGCCCAGGGCGCCCCAGACCTTAGGATTTGGGAGCCTCAGGCCTGGGGCGCCCCAGCCCTTAGGATTTAGGAGCCGCAGGTCTGGGGGCCTCTTTCCCTTAGGTTTTGGGAGCCCCAGGCCTGGGGCGCCCCAATCCTTAGGATAAGGGAGGACCTGGCCTGTGTCGCCCCAGCCGTTTGGATTTGGGAGCCCCAGGCCCGGGGCGCCCCATCCCTTAGGCTTTAGGAGACCAAGGCCTGGGGCGCCCCATCCCTTAGGCGTAGGGAGCCCAGGCCTGGGACACCCCAGCCGTTAGGCATTGGCAGCCCCAGGCCTGGAGCGCCCCAGCCCTTAGTCTTTGGGATTCCAGCCCTGAAGCGCCCCAGCACTTAGGCTTTGGGAGCCCCATACCTGGGGTGCCCCAGCCCTTAGGCTTAGGGTGCCCCAGGCATGGGGTGCCCCAGCCCTTAGGCCTTGGGAGCCCCAGGCCTGGGGCGCCCCTGCCCTTAGGCTTAGGGAGCCTAAGGCTTGGGGCGACCTAGTCGTTAGGATTTGGGAGCCTCAGGCCTGGGGTGCCCCAGCCCTTAGGCTTTGGGAGCCGTAGGCATGGGGAGACCCAGCCCTTAGGCTTAGGGAGCCCTAGGCCTGGGTTGCCCCATCCCTTAGGCTTTGGAACCCCAGGTCTGGGGCGCCTCAGCCCTTAGGCTTAGGGAGCTCAAGGCCTAGGGCGCCCCAGTCCTTAGTCTTAGGGAGCCCCAGGCCTGTGGCGCCCCTGCCCATAGGCTAGGGAGCCCCAGGCCTGGGGCGCCCCAGCCCTTAGCCTTAAGGAGCCCCCGGCCTGGGAAGCCCCAGCCCTTAGGCTTAGGGAGCCCCCGGACTGGAGCACCCCAGCCCTTAGGCTTAGGGAGCCCCAAGCCGGGGGCGCCCCAGCCCTTAGGCTAAGGGAGCCCCAGGCCTGGGGTGACCCAGCCCTTAGGCTTAGGGAGGCCCAGGCCTGGGACGCCCCAGCCCTTAGGCTTAGGGAGCCCCAAGCCGGGGGCGCCCCAGCCCTTAGGCTAAGGGAGCCCCAGGCCTGGGGTGCCCCAGCCCTTAGGCTTAGGGAGGCCCAGGCCTGGGATGCCCCAGCCCTTAGGCTTTGGGAGCCCCAGGCCTGGGGCGCCCCAGCCCTTAGGCATTGGGAGCCCTAGTCCTGGGGCGCTCAGGCCCATAGGATTTGGGAGCCCCAGGCCTCGGGCGCCCGAGCCCTTAGGCATTTTGAGCCCCAGGTCTGGGGCGCCCCTTTCCCTTCGGTTTCGGGAGGCCCCATCCTGGGGCGCCACAGCCCTTAGTCTTAGGTTGGCCCAGGCCTGTGTCGTCCCAGCCCTTGGGCTTTGGGACCTAAGGTCTGGGGTGCCCCAGCCCTTAGGCTTTGGAACCCCAGTCCTGGTGCGCCCCAGCACTTAGGCTTTGGGAGCCCCAGGCCTGGGCCCCCCCAGCCCTTAGGCTTAGCGAGCGCCAGGCCTTAGGCTTTGGGAACCCTAGGCCTGGGGCGCCCCAGCCTTTAGGCTTTGGGAGCCCCAGGTCTGGGGCAACCCAGCCCTTAGGCTTAGGGAGCCCCAGGCCTGTGGCGCCCCAGCCTTTAGGCTTTGAGAGCGCCAGGCCTGGCGCGCCCCAGCCGTTAGACTTTAGGAGCCCCAGGCCTGGAGTTCCCCAGGCCTTAGGATTTGGGACCCCAGTCCTGGGGCGCCCCAGCACTTAGGCTTAGGGAGCCCCAGGACTGGGGAGCCCCACCCCTTAGGCTTAGGGAGCCCCAGGCCTGGGACGCCCGAGGCCTTAGGCTTTGGGAGTCCCAGGCCTTGGACGCCCCAGCACTTAGGCTTAGGGAGCCCCAGGCCTGGGCGCCCCAGCACTTAGGATAAGGGAGCCCCAGGTGGGCGCCCCAGACTTTAGGCTTAGGGAGCCCTAGGCCTTGGACTCCCCATCCCTTAGGATTAGGTAGCCCCAGGCCTGGGGAGCCCCAGCACTTAGGCTTTGGGAGTCCCAGGGTAGGGCGCCCCAGCCCTTAGGCTTTGGGAACCCAGGCCTCGGGGGGACCAGCCCTTAGGCTTTGGGAGTCCCAGGTCTGGGGCGCCCCAGCCTTTAGGCTTTGGGAGCCCCAGGTCTGGGGCAACCCAGCCCTTAGGCTTAGGGAGCCCCAGTCCTGTGGCGCCCCAGCCTTTAGGCTTTGAGAGCGCCAGGCCTGGCGCGCCCCAGCCGTTAGGCTTTAGGAGCCCCAGGCCTGGAGTGCCCCAGGCCTTAGGATTTGGGACCCCAGTCCTGGGGCGCCCCAGCCCTTAGGCTTAGGGACTCCCAGGCCTGTGTTGCCCCAGACCTTAATCTTTGGGAGCCCCAGGCCTCGGGCGCCCCAGCCATTAGGTCTTGGGAGCCCCAGGCATGTGGCGCCCCAGCCGTTAGGCTAAGGAGCCCCAGGAATGGAGCGCCCCAGCACTTAGAATTTGGCAGCCCCAGGCCTGGGACTCCCCAGGCCTTAACTTTGGAAGCCCCAGGCCTGGGGCGCCCCAGCCCTTAGGCTTCGGGAGCCCCAGGCCTGGGGCGCCCCAGCCCTTAGGCTTAGGGACTCCCAGGCCTGGTGGGCCCCAGCCCTTAGGCTTAGGGAGCCCCAGGCCTGGGTTGCCCCAGAACTTAGGCTTTGGGAGCCCCAGGCCTGGGGCGCCCCAGCCATTAGGTCTTGGGAGCCCCAGGCCTGGGGCATCCCAGCCGATAGGCTAAGGAGCCCCAGGATTGGGGCGCCCATCCCTTAGGAATTGGGAGCCCCAGGCCTGGGACTCCCCAACCCTTAGGTTTGGAAGCCCCAGGCTTCGGGCGCCCCAGCCCTTAGGCTTAGGAAGCCCCAGGTCCGGGTGCCCCAGCCCTTAGGCTTAGGGAGCCCCAGGTCCGGGGATCCTCAGCCCTTAGGCTTTGGGAGCCCCAGGCCTGGGGCGCCCCAGCCCTTAGGCTTTGGGAAATAAGGCATGGGGTGCCCCAGCCCTTAGGTTTTGGAACCCCTCTGTTGGGGCGCCCCAGCCCTTAGTCTTAGGGAGTCCCAGACCCGGGGGGCCCCAGCCCTTAGGATTTGGGAGCCTCAGGCCTGGGGCGCCCGAGCCCTTAGGCTTTGGGAGCCGCAGGTCTGGGGGCCCATTTCCCTTAGGTTTTGGGAGCCCCAGGCCTGGGGCGCCCCAACCCTTAGGATAAGGGAGCACCTGGCCTGTGTCGCCCCAGCCCTTTGCATTTGGGAACCCCAGGTCTGGGCGCCCCAGCCCTTAGGCTTTGGGAGCCCCAGGCCTGGGGTGCCCCAGCCCTTAGGCTTTGGGAGCCCCAGGCCTGGGGCACCCCAGCCCTTAGGCTTGGGAACCCTAGGCCTGGGGCGACCCAGCCCTTAGGCTTAGCGAGCTCCAGGCCTGGGGAGCCCCATCCTTTAGGCTTAGGAGGCCCCAAGCCCGGGGAACCCAGCCCTTAGGCTTAGGGAGCCCAGGCCTCGGGAACCCCAGCCCTTAGGCTTTGGGAGACCCAGGCCTGGGGCGGCCCAGCCCTTAGGCTTATGGAGCCCTAGGCCAGTGGCTCCCCAGCCCATAGGCATTGGGAGCCCTAGGCCTGGGGCGCTCAGGCCCTTAGGATTTGGGAGCCCCAGGCCTCGGGCGCCCGAGCCCTTAGGCTTTTTGAGCCTCAGGTGGGGCGCCCTTTTCCCTTCGATTTTGGGAGCCCCAATCCTGGGGCGCCACAGCCCTTAGGCTTAGGGAGGCCCAGGCCTGGGTCGCCCCAGCCCTTGGGCTTAGGGACCTAAGGCCTGGGGTGCCCCAGCCCTTAGGCTTTGGAATCCCAGTCCTGGGGCGCCGCAGCCCGTAGGCTTTGGTAGCCACAGGCTGGGGCGCCCCAGCCCTTAGGCTTAGGGAGTCCCAGCCCGGGGCGCCCCGGCCCTTAGTTTAAGGGAGCCCCAAGCCCGTGGTACCCCAGCCCTTAGGCTTTGGGAGCCCCAGGCCTGGGGTGCCCCAGCACTTAGGTTTAGGGAGCCCCAGGCCCGGGGCGCCCCAGCCCTTAGGATTTGGGAGCCTCAGGCCTGGGGCGCCCGAACCCTTAGGCTTTGGAGCCGCAGGTCTGGAGGCCGCTTTCCCTTAGGTTTTGGGAGCCCCAGGCCTGGGGCGCCCCAACCCTTAGGCTTTGGAACCCCTGTCCTGGAGCTCCCCAGCCCGTAGGCTTTGGTAGCCCCAGGCTGGGGCGCCCCAGCCCTTAGGCTTAGGGGGTCCCAGACCCGGGGCGTCCCAGTCCTTAGGATTTGGGAGCCTCAGGTTGGGGCGCCCGAGCCCTTAGGCTTAGGGAGTCTCAGGCCTGGGGCGCCCCAGCCCTTAGGCTTAGGGAGCCCCAGGCCTGAGGCGGCCCAGCACTTAGGCTTATGGAGCCAAGGCCTGGTGCGCCCCAGCCCTTAGGCTTAGGGAGCCCAAGGCCTGGGACGCCCCAGTCCTTAGGCTTTGGGAGTCTCAGGCCTGGGGCACCCCAGCCCTTAGGCTTAGGGAGCCCCAGGCCTGGGCGCCCCAGCACTTAGGATAAGGGAGCCCCACGTGGGTGCCCCAGACTTTAGGCTTAGGGAGCCCTAGGCCTTGGATTCCCCAGCCCTTAGGATTAGGGAGCCCCTGGCCTGGGGTGCCCCAGCCCTTAGGCTTTGGGAGTCCCAGGTCTGGGGCGCCCCAGCCCTTAGGCTTTGGGAGCCCCATGTCTGGGGCAACCCAGCCCTTAGGCTTAGGGAGCCCCAGGCCTGTGGCGCCCCAGCCTTTAGGCTTTGAGAGCGCCAGGCTTGGCGCGCCGTAGCCGTTAGGCTTTGGGAGCCCCAGGCCTGGAGTGCCCCAGCCTTTAGGATTTGGGACCCCAGTCCTGGGGCGCCACAGCCCTTAGGCTTAGGGAGCACCTGGCCAGGGGCGCCCCAGCACTTAGGCTTAGGGAGCCCCAGTCCTTGGGCGCCCCACCCCTTAGGCTTAGGGAGCCTCAGGCCTGGGTTGCCCCAGACCTTAGGCTTTTGGAACCCCAGGCCTGGGGCGCCCCAGCCCTTTGGCTTTGGGACTCAAAGCCTGGGGCGCGCCAGCCCAGGTTTAGGGAGCCCCAGACCTGGGGCGCCCAAGCCCATAGACTTTGGGAGCCCCAGGCCTGGGGCGCCCCAGCCCTTAGGCTTAGAGAGCCCCATGCCTGGGGAGCCATAGCCCTTAGGCACAGGGAGCCCCAGGCCTGGGGCGCCTCAGCCCTTAGGCTTTGGGAGCCCCAGCCTAGGGAGCCCCAACCCTTAGGCTTAGGGAGCCCCAGACCTGGGGCACCCCAGCCCTTAGGCTTAGGGAGACCAAGGCCTGGGGCGCCCTAGCACTTAGGCTTAGGGAGCCCCAGGTGGGGCGCCAAAGCATTTAGCCTTAGGGAGCCCCAGGCCTTGGGCGCCTCAGCCCTTAGGCTTTGGGATCCCCAGGCCTGGGGTACCCCAGCCTTTAGGCTTTGGGAGCCCCAGGCCTGGGGCGCCCCAGTCCTTAGGCTTTCGGAGCCCGAGGCCTGGGGTGCCCCAGCCCTTTGGCTTAGGGGGCCCTAGGCCTGTGGCGCCCCAGCTTTAGGCTTTCAAAGCGCCAGGCTTGTGGCTCGGATGCCCTTAGGCTTTGGGAACCACAGGCCTGGGGCTCCCCAGCCCTTAAGCTTTGGGAGCTCCAGGCCTGAGGCGCCCCAGCCCTTAGGCTTATGGAGCCAAGGCCTGGGGCGCCCCAGCCCTTAGGCTTAGGGAGCCCAAGGCCTGGGACTCCCCAGGCCTTAGGCTTTGGGAGTCTCAGGCCTGTGGCGCCCCAGCCCTTAGGCTTAGGGAGCCCCAGGCCTGGGCGCCCCAGCACTTAGGATAAGGGAGCCCCAGGTGGGCGCCCCAGACTTTAGGCTTAGGGAGCCCTAGGCCTTGGATTCCCCAGCCCTTAGGATTAGGGAGCCCCTGGCCTGGGGTGCCCCAGCACTTAGGCTTTGGGAGCCCCAGGGTAGGGCGCCCCAGCCCTTAGGCTTTGGGAACCCAGGCCTCGGGCGGCCCAGCCCTTAGGCTTTGGGAGTCCCAGGTCTGGGGCGCCCCAGCCCTTAGGCTTTGGCAGCCCCATGTCTGGGGCAACCCAGCCCTTAGGCTTAGGGAGCCCCAGGCCTGTGGCGCCCCAGCCTTTAGGCTTTGAGAGCGCCAGGCTTGGCGCGCCCCAGCCGTTAGGCTTTGGTAGCCCCAGGCCTGGAGTGCCCCAGCCTTTAGGATTTGGGACCCCAGTCCTGGGGCGCCACAGCCCTTAGGCTTAGGGAGCACCTGGCCAGGGGCGCCCCAGCACTTAGGCTTAGGTAGCCCCAGGCCTGGGGCGCCCCAGCCCTTAGTCTTAGGAAGCCCCAGGACTGGGGCGACCCAACCCTTAGGCTTAGGGACTCCCAGGCCTGGGTTGCCCCAGACCTTAGGCTTTTGGAACCCCAGGCCTGGGGTGCCCCAGCCCTTAGGATATGGGACCCCAGTCCTGGGGCGCCCCAGCACTTAGGCTTAGGAAGCCCCAGGCCCGGGTGCCCCAGCCCTTAGGCTTAGGGAGCCCCAGGCCCGGGTATCCCCAGCCCTTAGGCTTTGGGAGCCCCACGCCTGGGGCGCCACAGCCCTTACGCTTAGGGAGGCCCAGGCCCGGGGTGCCCCATCCCTTAGGCTTTAGGAGCCCAAGGCCTGGGGCGCCCCATCCCTTAGGCTTAGGGAGCCCCAGCCTAGGAATCCCCAACCCTTAGGCTTAGGGAGCCCCAGGCCTGGGGCACCCCAGCCCTTAGGTTTAGGGAGCCCCAGACCTGTGGCTCCCCAGCTTTAGGCTTTGAAAGCGCCAGGCTTGTGGCTCGGATGCCCTTAGGCTTTGGAAGCCAAAGCCTGGGGCGCGCCAGCCCTTAGGCTTTGGTATCCCCAGGCCTGGTGCGCCAGAGCGTAGGTTTAGGGAGCCCCATACCTGGGGCGCCCAAGCCCTTAGATTTTGGGAGCCCCAGGCCTGGGGCGCCCCAGCCCTTAGGCTTAGAGAGCCCCATGCCTGGGGAGCCCCAGCCCTTAGGCTCAGGGAACCTCAGGCCTGGGGCGCCTCAGCCCTTAGGCTTTGGGAGCCCCAGCCTAGGGAGCCCCAGCCCTTAGGCTTAGGGAGCCCCAGGCCTGGGGCACCCCAGCCCTTAGGTTTAGGGAGCCCCAGGACTGGAGCGCCCCAGCCCTTAGGCTTTGGGAGCCCCAGGCCTGGGGCGCCCCAGCCCTTTGGCTTTGGGAGCCCCAGACCTGTGGCGCCCCAGCTTTAGGCTTTGAAAGCGCCAGGCTTGTGGCTCGGATGCCCTTAGGCTTTGGGAGCCCCAGGCCTGGGGCACCCCAGCCCTTAGGCTTGGGAACCCTAGGCCTGGGGCGACCCAGCCCTTAGGCTTAGCGAGCTCCAGGCCTGGGGAGCCCCATCCTTTAGGCTTAGGAGGCCCCAAGCCCGGGGAACCCAGCCCTTAGGCTTAGGGAGCCCAGGCCTCGGGAACCCCAGCCCTTAGGCTTTGGGAGACCCAGGCCTGGGGCGGCCCAGCCCTTAGGCTTATGGAGCCCTAGGCCAGTGGCTCCCCAGCCCATAGGCATTGGGAGCCCTAGGCCTGGGGCGCTCAGGCCCTTAGGATTTGGGAGCCCCAGGCCTCGGGCGCCCGAGCCCTTAGGCTTTTTGAGCCTCAGGTGGGGCGCCCTTTTCCCTTCGATTTTGGGAGCCCCAATCCTGGGGCGCCACAGCCCTTAGGCTTAGGGAGGCCCAGGCCTGGGTCGCCCCAGCCCTTGGGCTTAGGGACCTAAGGCCTGGGGTGCCCCAGCCCTTAGGCTTTGGAATCCCAGTCCTGGGGCGCCGCAGCCCGTAGGCTTTGGTAGCCACAGGCTGGGGCGCCCCAGCCCTTAGGCTTAGGGAGTCCCAGCCCGGGGCGCCCCGGCCCTTAGTTTAAGGGAGCCCCAAGCCCGTGGTACCCCAGCCCTTAGGCTTTGGGAGCCCCAGGCCTGGGGTGCCCCAGCACTTAGGTTTAGGGAGCCCCAGGCCCGGGGCGCCCCAGCCCTTAGGATTTGGGAGCCTCAGGCCTGGGGCGCCCGAACCCTTAGGCTTTGGAGCCGCAGGTCTGGAGGCCGCTTTCCCTTAGGTTTTGGGAGCCCCAGGCCTGGGGCGCCCCAACCCTTAGGCTTTGGAACCCCTGTCCTGGAGCTCCCCAGCCCGTAGGCTTTGGTAGCCCCAGGCTGGGGCGCCCCAGCCCTTAGGCTTAGGGGGTCCCAGACCCGGGGCGTCCCAGTCCTTAGGATTTGGGAGCCTCAGGTTGGGGCGCCCGAGCCCTTAGGCTTAGGGAGTCTCAGGCCTGGGGCGCCCCAGCCCTTAGGCTTAGGGAGCCCCAGGCCTGAGGCGGCCCAGCACTTAGGCTTATGGAGCCAAGGCCTGGTGCGCCCCAGCCCTTAGGCTTAGGGAGCCCAAGGCCTGGGACGCCCCAGTCCTTAGGCTTTGGGAGTCTCAGGCCTGGGGCACCCCAGCCCTTAGGCTTAGGGAGCCCCAGGCCTGGGCGCCCCAGCACTTAGGATAAGGGAGCCCCACGTGGGTGCCCCAGACTTTAGGCTTAGGGAGCCCTAGGCCTTGGATTCCCCAGCCCTTAGGATTAGGGAGCCCCTGGCCTGGGGTGCCCCAGCCCTTAGGCTTTGGGAGTCCCAGGTCTGGGGCGCCCCAGCCCTTAGGCTTTGGGAGCCCCATGTCTGGGGCAACCCAGCCCTTAGGCTTAGGGAGCCCCAGGCCTGTGGCGCCCCAGCCTTTAGGCTTTGAGAGCGCCAGGCTTGGCGCGCCGTAGCCGTTAGGCTTTGGGAGCCCCAGGCCTGGAGTGCCCCAGCCTTTAGGATTTGGGACCCCAGTCCTGGGGCGCCACAGCCCTTAGGCTTAGGGAGCACCTGGCCAGGGGCGCCCCAGCACTTAGGCTTAGGGAGCCCCAGTCCTTGGGCGCCCCACCCCTTAGGCTTAGGGAGCCTCAGGCCTGGGTTGCCCCAGACCTTAGGCTTTTGGAACCCCAGGCCTGGGGCGCCCCAGCCCTTTGGCTTTGGGACTCAAAGCCTGGGGCGCGCCAGCCCAGGTTTAGGGAGCCCCAGACCTGGGGCGCCCAAGCCCATAGACTTTGGGAGCCCCAGGCCTGGGGCGCCCCAGCCCTTAGGCTTAGAGAGCCCCATGCCTGGGGAGCCATAGCCCTTAGGCACAGGGAGCCCCAGGCCTGGGGCGCCTCAGCCCTTAGGCTTTGGGAGCCCCAGCCTAGGGAGCCCCAACCCTTAGGCTTAGGGAGCCCCAGACCTGGGGCACCCCAGCCCTTAGGCTTAGGGAGACCAAGGCCTGGGGCGCCCTAGCACTTAGGCTTAGGGAGCCCCAGGTGGGGCGCCAAAGCATTTAGCCTTAGGGAGCCCCAGGCCTTGGGCGCCTCAGCCCTTAGGCTTTGGGATCCCCAGGCCTGGGGTACCCCAGCCTTTAGGCTTTGGGAGCCCCAGGCCTGGGGCGCCCCAGTCCTTAGGCTTTCGGAGCCCGAGGCCTGGGGTGCCCCAGCCCTTTGGCTTAGGGGGCCCTAGGCCTGTGGCGCCCCAGCTTTAGGCTTTCAAAGCGCCAGGCTTGTGGCTCGGATGCCCTTAGGCTTTGGGAACCACAGGCCTGGGGCTCCCCAGCCCTTAAGCTTTGGGAGCTCCAGGCCTGAGGCGCCCCAGCCCTTAGGCTTATGGAGCCAAGGCCTGGGGCGCCCCAGCCCTTAGGCTTAGGGAGCCCAAGGCCTGGGACTCCCCAGGCCTTAGGCTTTGGGAGTCTCAGGCCTGTGGCGCCCCAGCCCTTAGGCTTAGGGAGCCCCAGGCCTGGGCGCCCCAGCACTTAGGATAAGGGAGCCCCAGGTGGGCGCCCCAGACTTTAGGCTTAGGGAGCCCTAGGCCTTGGATTCCCCAGCCCTTAGGATTAGGGAGCCCCTGGCCTGGGGTGCCCCAGCACTTAGGCTTTGGGAGCCCCAGGGTAGGGCGCCCCAGCCCTTAGGCTTTGGGAACCCAGGCCTCGGGCGGCCCAGCCCTTAGGCTTTGGGAGTCCCAGGTCTGGGGCGCCCCAGCCCTTAGGCTTTGGCAGCCCCATGTCTGGGGCAACCCAGCCCTTAGGCTTAGGGAGCCCCAGGCCTGTGGCGCCCCAGCCTTTAGGCTTTGAGAGCGCCAGGCTTGGCGCGCCCCAGCCGTTAGGCTTTGGTAGCCCCAGGCCTGGAGTGCCCCAGCCTTTAGGATTTGGGACCCCAGTCCTGGGGCGCCACAGCCCTTAGGCTTAGGGAGCACCTGGCCAGGGGCGCCCCAGCACTTAGGCTTAGGTAGCCCCAGGCCTGGGGCGCCCCAGCCCTTAGTCTTAGGAAGCCCCAGGACTGGGGCGACCCAACCCTTAGGCTTAGGGACTCCCAGGCCTGGGTTGCCCCAGACCTTAGGCTTTTGGAACCCCAGGCCTGGGGTGCCCCAGCCCTTAGGATATGGGACCCCAGTCCTGGGGCGCCCCAGCACTTAGGCTTAGGAAGCCCCAGGCCCGGGTGCCCCAGCCCTTAGGCTTAGGGAGCCCCAGGCCCGGGTATCCCCAGCCCTTAGGCTTTGGGAGCCCCACGCCTGGGGCGCCACAGCCCTTACGCTTAGGGAGGCCCAGGCCCGGGGTGCCCCATCCCTTAGGCTTTAGGAGCCCAAGGCCTGGGGCGCCCCATCCCTTAGGCTTAGGGAGCCCCAGCCTAGGAATCCCCAACCCTTAGGCTTAGGGAGCCCCAGGCCTGGGGCACCCCAGCCCTTAGGTTTAGGGAGCCCCAGACCTGTGGCTCCCCAGCTTTAGGCTTTGAAAGCGCCAGGCTTGTGGCTCGGATGCCCTTAGGCTTTGGAAGCCAAAGCCTGGGGCGCGCCAGCCCTTAGGCTTTGGTATCCCCAGGCCTGGTGCGCCAGAGCGTAGGTTTAGGGAGCCCCATACCTGGGGCGCCCAAGCCCTTAGATTTTGGGAGCCCCAGGCCTGGGGCGCCCCAGCCCTTAGGCTTAGAGAGCCCCATGCCTGGGGAGCCCCAGCCCTTAGGCTCAGGGAACCTCAGGCCTGGGGCGCCTCAGCCCTTAGGCTTTGGGAGCCCCAGCCTAGGGAGCCCCAGCCCTTAGGCTTAGGGAGCCCCAGGCCTGGGGCACCCCAGCCCTTAGGTTTAGGGAGCCCCAGGACTGGAGCGCCCCAGCCCTTAGGCTTTGGGAGCCCCAGGCCTGGGGCGCCCCAGCCCTTTGGCTTTGGGAGCCCCAGACCTGTGGCGCCCCAGCTTTAGGCTTTGAAAGCGCCAGGCTTGTGGCTCGGATGCCCTTAGGCTTTGGGAGCCCCAGGCCTGGGGCTCCCCAGCCCTTAGGCTTTGGGAGCTCCTGGCCTGGGCGCCACAATCCTTAGTCTTAGGGAAGCTCTGGTTGGGTTGCCCCAGATCTTAGGCTTTGGGAACCCCAGGCCTCGGGCGCCCCAGCCAGTAGGTCTTGGAGCCCCAGGCTTGGGGCGCCCCAGCCGTTAGGCTATGGAGCCCCAGGATTGGGGCGCCCCAGCCCTTAGAATTTGGGAGCCCCAGGCCTGGGACTCCACAGCCCTTCGCTTTGGAAGCCCCAGGCCTGGGGCGCCCCAGCCCTTAGGCTTAGGGAGCCCCAGGCCTGGGGAATCCCAACCCTTAATTTAGGGACTCCCAGGCCGGGGGGCCCCAGCCCTTAGGCTTAGGTAATCCCAGGCCTGGGTTACCCAGCCCTTATGCTTAGGGAGCCCCAGGCCTGTGGCGTCCCAGCTTTAGGCTTTAAAAGCGCCAGGCCTATGGCTCCCGAGCCCTTAGGCTTTGGGAGCCCCAGGCCTGGGGCGCCCCAGCCCTTAGGCTTAGGGACTCCCAGGCCCGGGGTGCCCCGGCCCTTAGGTTAAGGGAGCCCCAAGCCCGTAGCACCCCAGCCCTTAGGCTTTGGGAGCCCCAGGCCCGGGGTGCCCCAGCCCTTAGGTTTAGGGTGCCCCAGGTCCGGGGCGCCCCAGCTCTTAGGATTTGCGAGCCTAAGGCCTGGGGCACCCCAACCCTTGGGATAAGGGAGGACCTGGCCCGTGTCGCCACAGCCCTTTGGATTTGGGAGCCCAAGGCCTGGGGCACCCCGGCCCTTAGGCTTAGGGAGCCCCAGGCCTGGGGCGCCCCAGCACTTAGGCTTTGGGAGACCCAGGCTTTGGGTGCCCCAACCCTTAAGCTTAGGGAGCCCCAGGGCAGGGGCGCCCCAGCCCTTAGGGTTTGGGTGCCCCAGGCCTGGGGTGCCCAAGTCCTTAGGAAAAGGGAGCCACAGGCCTGGGGCGCCCCAGCCCTTAGGCTTGTGGAGCACGTGGCCTGGGGAGCCCCAGAACTTAGGCTTAGGGAGTCCCAGTCCTGGGGCGCCCCATCCCTTAGGCTTTGGGAGCCCGAGGCCTGGGGCGCCCCAGCCCTTAGGCTTTGGGAGCCTCAGGCCTGTGGCTCCCCATCCCGTAGTCTTTGGGAACCACAGGCCTCGGGCACCCCAGCCCTTAGGTTTAGGGAGCCCCAGGCATGGTGCGCCCCAGCACTTAGGCTTAGGGAGCCCCAGCCTTCGGCGCCCCAGCCCTTAGAGTAGGGAGCCCCAAGCCTAGGGCGCCCCAGCCCTTAGGCTTAGGGAGCCTCATGCCTAGGGATGCCCAGCCCTTAGGCTTAAGGAGCCCCAGGCCTGGGACGCCCCAGCCCTTAGGCTTTGGGAGCCCCAGGCCTGGAGGGCCCCAGCCCTTAGGCTTAGGGATCACCTGGCCAGGCGTGCCCAAGCACTTAGGCTTAGGGAGCCCCAGGCCTGGGTCGCCCCTGCCCTTAGGCTTAGGGAGCCCCAGGCCAGGGGCGCCCCAGCACTTAGGATTTGGGAGCCCCGGGCCTTGGGCGCCCCAGCCCTTAAGCTTAAGGAGCCCCAGGGTAGGGGCACCCCAGCCCTTGGGCTTGGGAGCCCCAGGCCTGGGGTGCCCCAGCCCTTTGGCTTTGGGACCCAAAGCCTGGGGCACCACAGCCCAGGTTTAGGGAGCCCCAGACCTGGGGCGCCCAAGCCCATAGACTTTGGGAGCCCCAGGCCTGGGGCGCCCCAGCCCTTAGGCTTAGAGAGCCCCATGCCTGGGGAGCCATAGCCCTTACGCTCAGGGAGCCCCAGACCTGGGGCGCCTCAGCCCTTAGGCTTTGGGAGCCCCAGCCTAGGGAGCCCCAACCCTTAGGCTTAGGGAGCCCCAGGCCTGGGGCACCCCAGCCCTTAGGTTTAGGGAGCACAAGGACTGGAGCGTCCCAGCCCTTAGGCTTAGGGAGACCATGGCCTGGGGCGCCCTAGCACTTAGGTTTAGGGAGCCCCAGGTGGGGAGCCAAAGCATTTAGCCTTAGGGAGCCCAAGGCCTTGGGCGCCTCAGCCCTTAGGCTTTGGGATCCCCAGGCCTGGGGCACCCCAGCCTTTAGGCTTTGGGAGCCCCAGGCCTGGGGCGCCCCACTCCTTAGGCTTTCGGAGCCTGAGGCCTGGGGTGCCCCAGCCCTTTGGCTTAGGTGGCCCCAGGCCTGTGGCGCCCCAGCTTTAGGCTTTGAAAGCGCCAGGCTTGTGGCTCGGATGCCCTTAGGCTTTGGGAACCCCAGGCCTGGGGCTCCCCAGCCCTTAAGCTTTGGGAGCTCCAGGCCTGAGGCGCCCCAGCCCTTAGACTTATGGAGCCAAGGCCTGGGGCGCCCCAGCCCTTAGGCTTAGGGAGCCCAAGGCCTGGGACTCCCCAGGCCTTAGGCTTTGGGAGTCTCAGGCCTGGGGCGCCCCAGCCCTTAGGCTTAGGGAGCCCCAGGCCTGGGCGCCCCAGCACTTAGGATAAGGGAGCCCCAGGTGGGCGCCCCAGACTTTAGGCTTAGGGAGCCTTAGGCCTTGGATTCCCCAGCCCTTAGGATTAGGGAGCCCCTGGCCTGGGGTGCCCCAGCACTTAGGCTTTGGGAGCCCCAGTGTAGGGCGCCCCAGCCCTTAGGCTTTGGGAACCCAGGCCTCAGGCGGCCCAGCCCTTAGGCTTTGGGAGTCCCAGGTCTGGGGCGCCCCAGCCGTTAGGCTTTGGCAGCCCCATGTCTGGGGCAACCCAGCCCTTAGGCTTAGGGAGCCCCAGGCCTGTGGCGCCCCAGCCTTTAGGCTTTGAGAGCGCCAGGCTTGGCGCGCCCCAGCCGTTAGGCTTTGGTAGCCCCAGGCCTGGAGTGCCCCAGCCTTTAGGATTTGGGACCCCAGTCCTGGGGCGCCACAGCCCTTAGGCTTAGGGAGCACCTGGCCAGGGGCGCCCCAGCACTTAGGCTTAGGTAGCCCCAGGCCTTTGGCGCCCCACCCCTTAGGCTTAGGGAGCCCCAGGCCTGGGGCGTCCCAGCCCTTAGGCTTAGGGACTCCCAGGCCTGGGTTGCCCCAGACCTTAGGCTTTTGGAACCCCAGGCCTGGGGCGCCCCAGCCCTTAGGATATGGGACCCCAGTCCTGGGGCGCCACAGCCCTTAGGCTTAGGGAGCCCCAGGCTTGGGGCGCCCCAGCCCTTAGGCTTAGGGACTCCCAGGCCTGGTGGGCCCCAGCCCTTAGGCTTACGGAGCCCCAGGCCTGGGTTGCCCCAGAGCTTAGGCTTTGGGAGCCCCAGGCCTGGGGCGCCCCAGCCATTAGGTCTTGGGAGCCCCAGGCCTGGGGCGTCCCAGCCGATAGGCTAAGGAGCCCCAGGATTGGGGCACCCCATCCCTTAGGACTTGGGAGCCCCAGGCCTGGGACTCCCCAACCCTTATGTTTGGAAGCCCCAGGCCTGGGGCGCCCCAGCCCTTAGGCTTAGGAAGCCCCAGGCCCGGGTGCCCCAGCCCTTAGGCTTAGGGACTCCCAGGCCTTGTGGGCCCCAGCCCTTAGGCTTAGGGAGCCCCAGGCCTGGGTTGCCCCAGAGCTTAGGCTTTGGGAGCCCCAGGCCTGGGGCGCCCCAGCCATTAGGTCTTGGGAGCCCCAGGCCTGGGGCGTCCCAGCCGATAGGCTAAGGAGCCCCAGGATTGGGGCACCCCATCCCTTAAGACTTGGGAGCCCCAGGCCTGGGACTCCTCAACCCTTATGTTTGGAAGCCCCAGGCCTGGGGCGCCCCATCCCTTAGGCTTAGGGAGCCCCAGCCTAGGAATCCCCAACCCTTAGGCTTAGGGAGCCCCAGGCCTGGGGCACCCCAGCCCTTAGGTTTAGGGAGCCCCAGACCTGTGGCTCCCCAGCTTTAGGCTTTGAAAGCGCCCGGCTTGTGGCTCGGATGCCCTTAGGCTTTGGGAGCCAAAGCCTGGGGCGCCCCAGCCCTTAGCTTTGGTAGCCCCAGGCCTGGTGCGCCAGAGCGTAGGTTTAGGGAGCCCCAGAACTGGGGCGCCCAAGCCCTTAGATTTTGGGAGCCCCAGGCCTGGGGCGCCCCAGCCCTTAGGCTTAGAGAGCCCCATGCCTGGGGAGCCCCAGCCCTTAGGCTCAGGGAACCTCAGGCCTGGGGCGCCTCAGCCCTTAGGCTTTGGGAGCCCCAGCCTAGGGAGCCCCAACCCTTAGGCTTAGGGAGCCCCAGGCCTGGGGCACCCCAGCCCTTAGGTTTAGGGAGCCCCAGGACTGGAGCGCCCCAGCCCTTAGGCTTTGGGAGCCCCAGGCCTGGGGCGCCCCAGCCCTTTGGCTTTGGGAGCTCCAGACCTGTGGCGCCCCAGCTTTAGGCTTTGAAAGCGCCAGGCTTGTGGCTCGGATGCCCTTAGGCTTTGGGAGCCCAAGTCCTGGGGCTCCCCAGCCCTTAGGCTTTGGGAGCTCCAGGCCTGGGCGCCCCAATCCTTAGGCTTAGGGAAGCCCTGGTCGGGTTGCCTCAGATCTTAGGCTTTGGGAGCCCCAGGCCTCGGGCGCCCCAGCCATTAGGTCTTGGAGCCCCAGGCCTGGGGCGCCCCAGCCGTTAGGCTATGGAGCCCCAGGATTGGGGCGCCCCAGCCCTTAGAATTTGGGAGCCCCAGGCCTGGGACTCCACAGCCCTTCGCTTTGGAAGCCCCAGGCCTGGGGCGCCCCAGCCCTTAGGCTTAGGGAGCCCCAGGCCTGGGGCATCCCAGCCCTTAATTTAGGGACTCCCAGGCCGGGGGGCCCCAGCCCTTAGGCTTAGGGAATCCCAGGACTGGGTTACCCAGCCCTTATGCTTAGGGAGCCCCAGCCCTGTGGCGTCCCAGCTTTAGGCTTTAAAAGCGCCAGGCCTATGGCTCCTGAGCCCTTAGGCTTTGGGAGCCCCAGGCCCGGGGTGCCCCAGCCCTTAGGTTTAGGGACTCCCAGGCCCGGGGTGCCCCAGCCCTTAGGTTAAGGGAGCCCCAAGCCCGTAGCACCCCAGCCCATAGGCTTTGGGAGCCCCAGGCCCGGGGTGCCCCAGCCTTTAGGTTTAGGGTGCCCCAGGCCCGGGGCGCCCCAGCCCTTAGGATTTGGGAGCCTAAGGCCTGGGGCACCCCAACCCTTGCGATAAGGGAGGACCTGGCCTGTGTCGCCACAGCCCTTTGGATTTGGGAGCCCAAGGCCTGGGGCACCCCGGCCCTTAGGCTTAGGGAGCCCCAGGCCTGGGGCGCCCCAGCACTTAGGCTTTGGGAGACCCAGGCGTTGGGTGCCCCAACCCTTAAGCTTAGGGAGCCCCAGGGCAGGGGAGCCCCAGCCCTTAGGGTTTGGGTGCCCCAGGCCTGGGGTGCCCAAGTCCTTAGGAAAAGGGAGCCACAGGCCTGGGGCGCCCCAGCCCTTAGGCTTGTGGAGCACGTGGCCTGGGGAGCCCCAGAACTTAAGCTTAGGGAGTCCCAGTCCTGGGGCGCCCCATCCCTTAGGCTTTGGGAGCCCGAGGCCTGGGGCGCCCCAGCCCTTAGGCTTTGGGAGCCTCAGGCCTGTGGCTCCCCATCCCGTAGTCTTTGGGAACCACAGGCCTCGGGCACCCCAGCCCTTAGGTTTAGGGAGCCCCAGGCATGGTGCGCCCCAGCACTTAGGCTTAGGGAGCCCCAGCCTTCGGCGCCCCAGCCCTTAGAGTAGGGAGCCCCAAGCCTAGGGCGCCCCAGCCCTTAGGCTTAGGGAGCCTCATGCCTAGGGATGCCCAGCCCTTAGGCTTAAGGAGCCCCAGGCCTGGGACGCCCCAGCCCTTAGGCTTTGGGAGCCCCAGGCCTGGAGGGCCCCAGCCCTTAGGCTTAGGGATCACCTGGCCAGGCGTGCCCAAGCACTTAGGCTTAGGGAGCCCCAGGCCTGGGTCGCCCCTGCCCTTAGGCTTAGGGAGCCCCAGGCCAGGGGCGCCCCAGCACTTAGGCTTTGGGAGCTCCGGGCCTTGGGCGCCCCAGCCCTTAAGCTTAGGGAGCCCCAGGGTAGGGGCACCCCAGCTGTTGGGCTTGGGAGCCCCAGGCCTTTGGCGCCCCACCCCTTAGGCTTAGGGAGCCCCAGGCCTGGGGCGTCCCAGCCGATAGGCTAAGGAGCCCCAGGATTGGGGCACCCCATCCCTTAGGACTTGGGAGCCCCAGGCCTGGGACTCCCCAACCCTTATGTTTGGAAGCCCCAGGCCTGGGGCGCCCCAGCCCTTAGGCTTAGGAAGCCCCAGGCCCGGGTGCCCCAGCCCTTAGGCTTAGGGACTCCCAGGCCTTGTGGGCCCCAGCCCTTAGGCTTAGGGAGCCCCAGGCCTGGGTTGCCCCAGAGCTTAGGCTTTGGGAGCCCCAGGCCTGGGGCGCCCCAGCCATTAGGTCTTGGGAGCCCCAGGCCTGGGGCGTCCCAGCCGATCGGCTAAGGAGCCCCAGGATTGGGGCACCCCATCCCTTAAGACTTGGGAGCCCCAGGCCTGGGACTCCTCAACCCTTATGTTTGGAAGCCCCAGGCCTGGGGCGCCCCATCCCTTAGGCTTAGGGAGCCCCAGCCTAGGAATCCCCAACCCTTAGGCTTTGGGAGCCCCAGGCCTGGGGCACCCCAGCCCTTAGGTTTAGGGAGCCCCAGACCTGTGGCTCCCCAGCTTTAGGCTTTGAAAGCGCCCGGCTTGTGGCTCGGATGCCCTTAGGCTTTGGGAGCCAAAGCCTGGGGCGCCCCAGCCCTTAGGCTTTGGTAGCCCAAGGCCTGGTGCGCCAGAGCGTAGGTTTAGGGAGCCCCAGAACTGGGGCGCCCAAGCCCTTAGATTTTGGGAGCCCCAGGCCTGGGGCGCCCCAGCCCTTAGGCTTAGAGAGCCCCATGCCTGGGGAGCCCCAGCCCTTAGGCTCAGGGAACCTCAGGCCTGGGGCGCCTCAGCCCTTAGGCTTTGGGAGCCCCAGCCTAGGGAGCCCCAACCCTTAGGCTTAGGGAGCCCCAGGCCTGGGGCACCCCAGCCCTTAGGTTTAGGGAGCCCCAGGACTGGAGCGCCCCAGCCCTTAGGCTTTGGGAGCCCCAGGCCTGGGGCGCCCCAGCCCTTTGGCTTTGGGAGCTCCAGACCTGTGGCGCCCCAGCTTTAGGCTTTGAAAGCGCCAGGCTTGTGGCTCGGATGCCCTTAGGCTTTGGGAGCCCAAGTCCTGGGGCTCCCCAGCCCTTAGGCTTTGGGAGCTCCAGGCCTGGGCGCCCCAATCCTTAGGCTTAGGGAAGCCCTGGTCGGGTTGCCTCAGATCTTAGGCTTTGGGAGCCCCAGGCCTCGGGCGCCCCAGCCATTAGGTCTTGGAGCCCCAGGCCTGGGGCGCCCCAGCCGTTAGGCTATGGAGCCCCAGGATTGGGGCGCCCCAGCCCTTAGAATTTGGGAGCTTCAGGCCTGGGACTCCACAGCCCTTCGCTTTGGAAGCCCCAGGCCTGGGGCGCCCCAGCCCTTAGGCTTAGGGAGCCCCAGGCCTGGGGCATCCCAGCCCTTAATTTAGGGACTCCCAGGCCGGGGGGCCCCAGCCCTTAGGCTTAGGGAATCCCAGGACTGGGTTACCCAGCCCTTATGCTTAGGGAGCCCCAGCCCTGTGGCGTCCCAGCTTTAGGCTTTAAAAGCGCCAGGCCTATGGCTCCTGAGCCCTTAGGCTTTGGGAGCCCCAGGCCCGGGGTGCCCCAGCCCTTAGGTTTAGGGACTCCCAGGCCCGGGGTGCCCCAGCCCTTAGGTTAAGGGAGCCCCAAGCCCGTAGCACCCCAGCCCATAGGCTTTGGGAGCCCCAGGCCCGGGGTGCCCCAGCCTTTAGGTTTAGGGTGCCCCAGGCCCGGGGCGCCCCAGCCCTTAGGATTTGGGAGCCTAAGGCCTGGGGCACCCCAACCCTTGCGATAAGGGAGGACCTGGCCTGTGTCGCCACAGCCCTTTGGATTTGGGAGCCCAAGGCCTGGGGCACCCCGGCCCTTAGGCTTAGGGAGCCCCAGGCCTGGGGCGCCCCAGCACTTAGGCTTTGGGAGACCCAGGCGTTGGGTGCCCCAACCCTTAAGCTTAGGGAGCCCCAGGGCAGGGGAGCCCCAGCCCTTAGGGTTTGGGTGCCCCAGGCCTGGGGTGCCCAAGTCCTTAGGAAAAGGGAGCCACAGGCCTGGGGCGCCCCAGCCCTTAGGCTTGTGGAGCACGTGGCCTGGGGAGCCCCAGAACTTAAGCTTAGGGAGTCCCAGTCCTGGGGCGCCCCATCCCTTAGGCTTTGGGAGCCCGAGGCCTGGGGCGCCCCAGCCCTTAGGCTTTGGGAGCCTCAGGCCTGTGGCTCCCCATCCCGTAGTCTTTGGGAACCACAGGCCTCGGGCACCCCAGCCCTTAGGTTTAGGGAGCCCCAGGCATGGTGCGCCCCAGCACTTAGGCTTAGGGAGCCCCAGCCTTCGGCGCCCCAGCCCTTAGAGTAGGGAGCCCCAAGCCTAGGGCGCCCCAGCCCTTAGGCTTAGGGAGCCTCATGCCTAGGGATGCCCAGCCCTTAGGCTTAAGGAGCCCCAGGCCTGGGACGCCCCAGCCCTTAGGCTTTGGGAGCCCCAGGCCTGGAGGGCCCCAGCCCTTAGGCTTAGGGATCACCTGGCCAGGCGTGCCCAAGCACTTAGGCTTAGGGAGCCCCAGGCCTGGGTCGCCCCTGCCCTTAGGCTTAGGGAGCCCCAGGCCAGGGGCGCCCCAGCACTTAGGCTTTGGGAGCTCCGGGCCTTGGGCGCCCCAGCCCTTAAGCTTAGGGAGCCCCAGGGTAGGGGCACCCCAGCTGTTGGGCTTGGGAGCCCCAGGCCTGGGGTGCCCCAGCCCTTTGGCTTTGGGACCCAAAGCCTGGGGCGCCCCAGCCCAGGTTTAGGGAGCCCCAGACCTGGGGCGCCCAAGCCCATAGACTTTGGGAGCCCCAGGCCTGGGGGGCCCCAGCCCTTAGGCTTAGAGAGCCCCATGCCTGGGGAGCCATAGCCCTTAGGCTCAGGGAGCCCCAGGCCTGGGGCGCCTCAGCCCTTAGGCTTTGGGAGCCCCAGCCTAGGGAGCCCCAACCCTTAGGCTTAGGGAGCCCCAGGCCTGGGGCACCCCAGCCCTTAGGTTTAGGGAGCACAAGGACTGGAGCGTCCCAGCCCTTAGGCTTAGGGAGACCAAGGCCTGGGGCGCCCTAGCACTTAGGCTTAGGGAGCCCCAGGTGGGGCGCCAAAGCATTTAGGCTTAGGGAGCCCCAGGCCTTGGGCGCCTCAGCCCTTAGGCTTTGGGATTCCCAGGCCTGGGGCACCCCAGCCTTTAGGCTTTGGGAGCCCCAGGCCTGGGGCGCCCCAGTCCTTAGACTTTCGGAGCCCGAGGCCTGGGGCGCCCCAGCCCTTTGGCTTAGGGGGCCCCAGGCCTGTGGCTCTCCAGCTTTAGGCTTTGAAAGCGCCAGGCTTGTGGCTCGGATGCCCTTAGGCTTTGGGAACCCCAGGCCTGGGGCTCCCCAGCCCTTAAGCTTTGGGAGCTCCAGGCCTGAGGCGCCCCAGCCCTTAGGCTTATGGAGCCAAGGCCTGGGGCGCCCCAGCCCTTATGCTTAGGGAGCCCAAGGCCTGGGACACCCCAGGCCTTAGGCTATAGGAGTCTCAGGCCTGGGGCGCCCCAGCCCTTAGGCTTAGGGAGCCCCAGGCCTGGCCGCCCCAGCACTTAGGATAAGGGAGCCCCAGGTGGGCGCCCCAGACTTTAGGCTTAGGGACCCCTAGGCCTTGGATTCCCCAGCCCTTAGGATTAGGGAGCCCCTGGCCTGGGGTGCCCCAGCACTTAGGCTTTGGGAGCCCCAGTGTAGGGCGCCCCAGCCCTTAGGCTTTGGGAACCCAGGCCTCGGGCGGCCCAGCCCTTAGGCTTTGGGAGTCCCAGGTCTTGGGCGCCCCAGCCCTTAGGCTTTGGCAGCCCCATGTCTGGGGCAACCCAGCCCTTAGGCTTAGGGAGCCCCAGGCCTGTGGCGCCCCAGCCTTTAGGCTTTGAGAGCGCCAGGCTTGGCGCGCCCCAGCCGTTAGGCTTTGGGAGCCCCAGGCCTGGAGTGCCCCAGCCTTTAAGATTTGGGACCCCAGTCCTGGGGCGCCACAGCCCTTAGGCTTAGGCAGCACCTGGCCAGGGGCGCCCCAGCACTTAGGCTTAGGTAGCCCCAGGCCTGGGGCGCCCCAGCCCTTAGTCTTAGGGAGCCCCAGGACTGGGGCGACCCAACCCTTAGGCTTAGGGACTCCCAGGCCTGGGTTGCCCCAGACCTTAGGCTTTTGGATCCCCAGGCCTGGGGCGCCCCAGCCCTTAGGATATGGGACCCCAGTCCTGGGGCGCCACAGCCCTTAGGCTTAGGGAACACCTGGCCAGGGGCGCCCCAGCACTTAGGCTTAGGGAACCCCAGGCCTGGGGCGCCCCACCCCTTAGGCTTAGGGAGCCCCAGGCCTGGGGCGTCCCAGCACTTAGGCTTAGGGACTCCCAGGCCTGGGTTGCCCCAGACCTTAGGCTTTGGGAGCCCCAGGCCTCGGGCGCCCCAGCCATTAGGTCTTGGGAGCCCCAGGCCTGTGGTGCCCCAGCCGTTAGGCTAAGGAGCCCCAGGACTGGGGCGCCCCAGCGCTTGGAATTTGGAAGCCCCAGGCCTGGGGTGCCCCAGCCCTTAGGCTTCGGAGCCCCAGGCCTGGGCCGCTCCAGCCCGTAGTCTTAGGGAGCCCCAGGCCTGTGGCGCCCCAGCCTTTAGGCTTTGAGATCGCCAGGCCTGGGGCGCCCCAGCCCTTAGGATATGGGACCCCAGTCCTGGGGCCCCACAGCCCTTAGGCTTAGGGAGCACCTGGCTAGGGGCGCCCCAGCACTTAGGCTTAGGGAGCCCCTGGCCTGGGGCGCCCCAGCCCTTAGGCTTAGGGACTCCCAGGCCTGGTGGGCCCCAGCCCTTAGGCTTAGGGAGCCCCAGGCCTGGGTTGTCCCAGAGCTTAGGCTTTGGGAGCCCCAGGCCTGGGGCGCCCCAGCCATTAGGTCTTGGGAGCCCCAGGCATGGGGCGTTCAAGCCGATAGGCTAACGAGCCCCAGGATTGGGGCGCCCCATCCCTTAGGATTTGGGAGCCCCAGGCCTGAGACTCCCCAACCCTTAGGTTTGGAAGCCCCAGGCTTGGGGCGCTTCAGCCCTTAGGCTTAGGACGCCCCAGGCCCGGGACGCCCCAGCCCTTATGCGAAGGGAGCCTCAGGACCGGGGCTCCCCAGCCCTTAGGCTTTGGGGGCCCCAGGCCAGGGCCGCCCAAGCCCTTAGGCTTAGGGTGCCCCAGGCCCGGGGAACCCCAGCCATTCGGCTTCGGGAGCCTCAGGCCTGGGGTGCCCCAGCCCTTAGGCTTAGGGAGGCCCAGGCCCGGGGCGCCCCATTCCTTATGCTTTAGGAGCCCAAGGCATGGGGCGCCCCATCCCTTAGGCTTATAGAGTCCAAGGCTTGGGGCGCACCAGCCCTTAGACTTAGGGAGCCCCAACTCTGGCGCGCCCCAGCCCTTAAGCTTTTTAAGCCTCAGGCCTGGGGCGCCCCCACCTTTAGGGTTAGTGAGCCCCAGGACTGGGTGCCCCAGCCCTTATTCTTAGGGAGCCCCAGGCCGGGGGCGCCCCAGCTCTTAGGCGTTGGGAGCCCCAGACCTGGGGTGCCCAAGTCCTTAGGAAAAGGGAGCCCCAGGCCTGGGGCGCCCCAGCCCTTAGGCTTAGGGATCCCTAGGCCTGGCGTGCCCCAGCCCTTATGCTTAGGTGTCACGCGCGACCCTCCCACGGCGGAAGATAAGAGGATGAACGCAACACACGACGAGACAAATTGACCAGGATCCTTCTGATAGCGTGATAAGCGGAGTTTATTGAGAGCTGCCTCTAGATACGAGGTCAGCTATGGAAGACCCCGGGCAGGCTAAAAACCCTGGCTTATATATGCTTCGGGGTGACGGGGCTCTCTCAGATAGGCGCAAAGCTCTCCTGCGTCAAAGTCCAGACTGAGCGCATGCGTGGCATAAGTTGTTATCACTAACCCTGAAGATAAGGGCGCGGTCCAGCGCCATCTTGTAATGGCATCCACATCTCCTCCCTTTTTATATAATAAGATTTTGGAATCCCGCCTGTCTTAGGTGACCTAGCATGCCACATGGTCCTTACCCGTCATCGGAACTCCTGCCCTCTAGCGGCAGGCTCCTGTCTTAGGTTGGTACCATGTCCCACTGGTCTTTCCCGTCTTTGGCTGCGGACTCAACTTGCGCATGGTCTAGCGCTTGAGGAGGGGAAGCCAAATCTCTGGCTGCTCGCCCTTTTCAAGAGCCATGAGGGCTTGTAATATCACACGCTTTTCGCTAGCCTGATTGCGCTTGAGCTTGCAAATCATCCAGAGAAGAATTATGCCACCGAAGCAGATTAAGCCCCAAAATAAAAATGTTCCCACCCACTCCTTGAAATAGGAAAAAGCAGAGGACAACCAAGAGGTGTAATCTCCAAGCGTGATAGGCTTAGTACGTGTGCCATTCAATTTCAAAATCTTCAACAACATCTGGTCCTGTATCGCTTCCAGCTCTTCACTCCATTGGCCTGTCAAAAAATCTGAAATGTTTTTAATAATGCTGCTTGATTCATTATATACAATAGGGGTGACACAAACCGCAGGTGTTGATAATACACAGCTCAGTTGTACCAAGCTGGTAAGTTGCTCAATTTCTTGTTGCAATAAATCCGTTTTTTGATTCAACAGAATTATTCCCGCCGCTGAATGAGCTTGGGCATTGCGGGCTTCCATTAGTGCATCCGTGGTTTTTTCCACAACTTCATTTATAACTTTAGCTGTCTGCACTTGATTGGCCATAGCGATACCCGCAGTTACGGCCGCTGTTGCTGATATCGCTATTGCTGTAACAATTGCAGCTGTTATGCCAAAAATCTCTTTTATGTCTCAATAGAGTAGTAATGGGGAATTGATTCGGATCCGCTTCCACAGGTATAGGAACTAAGGTGGGAATGCGAATGACCATAGCATTATGCGTTCGGTTTCCAGACCAACACTCTCTAATTTTACATCTACATTTACTACTATTGCAACTAACAACATCATTTATAATACATGTATCATTAAAAACTAAAAATAAAAAAGGACTTTTTACGCAAACTGGATTATAATCATAAATATAATTATGGCTATAACTCAAGCCTTCACTAACGTTTGCCATATTTTCCACAATAACTACATTAGCTCTTTTGAGACGTATGACGCTTCCCAACAAGCCAGCAAAAGGGGACATAATAGTGGCAGCATTCAATCTGTTATTTAGAATCCACTGATGCCACGGCCATGTATTCTTTCTCACATTCTGGGTGCTGTTATATAATTTTGGGGAAAAATTGAGGTTTAGTTTAGATAAATACAATTTATCCTGTACCCCTGGGTCACAGTTTTCAAACTCTGGTGGAAATCTTTCTCTAGGACGACAGGGAGGGAATACCCTCACTCTTTCCAGAGTACCATTGCATCGAGTTCTTTCCTCATGTTCTTCGCCCGTCTCTACTGGTGCTAGCAATTCTTCTTGCCAGACATATGTCTCGACACGCGTCACCGGCAGAGTTGCTGGTGTCGACCATTCGCCTAGTTGCGGGGCTGGGGGCGAGCCACTAAAAATCATCTCACCTTCTTGATCAACCTCTACCTTGACAGTCGACCCTGGGGTAACTTCAGGATCAAGCCATGTTGTAACATTTATCTTTCTCAAATTTATGCACTGATTACTGGAAGAATTTTTTACGATATGGAAACATAAGCTATTAACTAAAGTAAAATTTGTGACATTATAAAATTTTGATACTTTACTCACAGGAGGACTACAAGGGACTCCCAATCTATCACATTTTTGAGCAAAAAATACTCGGAGAACTGGGGCTTGTCTATTTACTGGATGGGGTATAGGCCAGGTTCTCACCACTCCCCACAATTTTTCTGCCCGGGTTGCTTCTACTATAATAATCAAACTAAATATGACCTGTATCATGATCATAGTAATTTTCTATCTTCAAATGTTAAAAGCACTGTGTTCCTGCAAAAACAAGAACCCAAAAACAATAAAAAAGTCCTAGCCAAATCCTGTCCTGCCAAGACCAATCGTTTGGCGCGGAGGCAACAAGGGCAATTGCAAAAAATAAAGCAATGGGGATAATGCTCAAAAAATTGAGGCCAAAACAATGGCTATGGGGCCACATCAGGCTTTTCAACAATCTCTGTTTGTTTCTCTTCTTTTCTTATCTCCTCCTTTGTCTCTGACGTCCTCGTCACTTCTCTGGTCAATCGCGATGGCACCCACACAGGCTGTCTTTCATTCTGCGGAAAAACACAAAGACTTCCTCTGGATCTGATCAACACCGGATCCGGACCATACCATTTATTATCTAGCACGTTTTTCCATTTAACCATTTCCTTGGTTGGTGTTGGCCATTGTCCATGGCGCTCAGCAGCCGACTGATTATTGATATCCAATTTTAAAAAATTTATAGTAAATAAGGCTAATGCCAGTTTTTGTCGAGGGGTTACTAAACAGATGACTGAAGACTGACCATCTCCCCCTTTTTGTTTTTGTAAATAATGTTTAAGCGTTTGATTGGCACGTTCTACAATACCTTGTCCTTGGGGATTGTAAGGTAGACCAGTAATATGTTTAACTTGCATACGTTCACAAAACTGTTGAAAGGACCGAGCTGTGTAGGCTGGGCCATTGTCTGTTTTTATGCATTGGGGTTTTCCCCACGCACTCCAAGCTTCTAAACAGTGCTGGATCACATGTTGCACCTTTTCTCCCGTCAACGGGGTGGCTACCAGGATGCCAGAGCAGGTGTCAACGGACACGTGAATATATTTCATTTTTCCAAACGAATTTTCATGTGTGACATCCATTTGCCACACGTCTAAAGGACGTAGTCCTCTAGGGTTGACTCCCGTATGTGGTTCATGAATAAATGGGATACAACTAGGACAGGCTCGGACAATTTTTTGAGCCTCTTCTCGGGATATATTAAATTTATGACTCAAAGTTCGGGAAGGGACATGAAAAAGTTTGTGAAAATCCACGGCCTGTTGGACAGGCATTAGTATCACAAGGGCTAATGTTCTTGTGACCTTATCAGCTAGGTCATTGCCCTGACTCATGGGTCCCGGGAGGCCCGAGTGAGCACGGATATGCCCTATGTAAAAAGGGTTGGTTCTATTAAGAATACACTCCTGAATGCAACTCAAAATTCTAGAAACGTTACTCTTGGCGCTTATTTTTCCAGCGACTTCTAATTGCTGCACTGCATTAACTACATATTGAGAATCGGAAATTAAATTAAAGGGTTCTTTTATTGCTTTAAAAACTTCTAAAACTACTTGACATTCTACTTTTTGAGGTACTCCTTTCTCAAAGTGAAAGGTCTGAACTTTTGTGTCAATGTCCATGCTTCCGATCCCAGATTTAGATCCATCAGTATATATAGTTTTCGCACCAAGAATGGGTTTAACTCTAGTAAGTTTGGGAAAAATAACAGGATGCTGTTGGATAAAACTTAACACAGGGTGTTTGGGGTAGTGGTTATCTATCATACCAGTAAAGGAGCATACTAATATAGCCCAATCATCTAACAAGGCACTTAACGTATCTACTTGGTCTTTGGTGTATGGTACAACTAGCTTTTTAGGCTGTGTTCCAAAATGCTTTATACAGGTAATAATGGTGTTTAAAGCTATGGTAGCTACCAGGTTAGGATAATAGCTAATTGTTCTCCCTGTGTGAGAGGGCATGTGAACCCATAACAAAGGACCCTCTTGCCATAAAGCGGCTGTGGGGCTATGTGGGGTCTGGATTACACAGACCTGTAATTCCTTTTTAGGATCAAACCTAAGGACCTGAGCCTTGCTAAGGGCCTCTTCAACTTTCATTAAACTTTTCCTAGCTTCTTCTGATAATTCTCTAGGAGAGTTTAAGTCAGAATCTCCTTCTAAGATTTTGAAAAGGGGTTCTAAAACAACAGTAGGCAATTTTAAATAAGGTCGAATCCAATTAATATCTCCTAATAGTTTTTGAAAATCATTCAAAGTAGTCAATTGGTCACACCTAATTGATATCTTTTGTGGGCTAACAACTGTATGCTCTATTCTTGCGCCTAAAAATTTTCCTACAGACTGTTTTTGAATCTTTTCGGGGGCAATCTCTAGCCCCCTTTTTTGAAGAAGTCGAGTTATTTCCAAAAACAATTGTTCCACCATAAGTTCTGTCGGGGCTGCTAAAAGAATGTCATCCATATAATGTACAATTTTTGCCTATGGAAACTTTTCTCGGGCAGGCTGGATGGCGGTACTAACATAAAGTTGACACATAGTTGGAGAATTTTGCATTCCTTGAGGGAGGTTTAACCACTGATATCTTTCATCTGGCTTTTCTTGATTAATGGAAGGTAGGGTGAATGCGAATCGTGGCACATCAAGCGGATGTAATGGAATAGAGAAAAAACAGTCCTTGATGTCCAGGATAATGACTCTCCAGTCTTTAGGTAAGGCATACCTCTTTGTATAATCCCCATGGGCTGCATTTTGTCTTGCTTGGGTCATGCTGTTTTCCATCCACATAGACTTCCACTCTAGGTACTGTCCTGTGGTTAGGACCGCCTTGGTGACTGAACACCAGTCAGTAGGAGTCATACAATGCGCACAGACACGATCTATTAAAGATTGTGTGTAATTAGCATTGACTCCGTAAGATCTTACTGCCTCGGCCAATTCCTTGACAATTTTATAATCTAAAGGTTCATGATATCGCTGTTGGTTGGCATTTTCAAAAACCGGGAACATCTGACTAAGCATCCGTTGGCTCTTCAGCGTCAAAAGAGAATAATTTTGTCCCCCTAAGCTATAGGGGGGAGGTATCTGAGGTGCCGGAGGTATAGACTTAATAGCAGCAAACTCATCGCACCTCCCTCTGTCATATGCAGCCGCCGCCTCCTCCAATTCCTCCTCATCACTTTCGGTAAGGCCTAAAGCCCCTAATTCCTTCCAGGGATAAATACTTCCTGGCACTTTGGATTTGTCTTTAAGCTGAATCTCAGTAGGGGCTTCCTGCCGTGCCCGCGCGGCAGCCCCCCTCTCTCTTGTGGTCCCTCCTGTTTTTGGCTGTTTTGTCTCCGTTTCCTCTCCGGTCTCTGATTCCGAGCCGGTCACGGAGGTTTCCTCTGACTCCGTATTTGTCTCCAATTTTGAGCTCCTGTGTTTTTTCCTTTTAGATCGATCTATTCCCGGATCGTCCTTTTCGGATGTCCCGTTTCCTAGGGTGTGTTCCTGTCCTGCTTCTGACATGCTGTCTTGAAAGTCAATCCACTCACGTTGCCCCTGACGTATCACTTCTGCACAAGCTTCGTCCACTAAGCAACTTCTAACTAGTTTCCAGACCGGTCTCGTGCCCGGTCTTATCTGTCCCTCTTCTTTTGCTCGATCAATGTCTCTTCCCAACTTGTCCCAACATGGGACAGTCAGAGAGCCCGTTGTTAGAAACCATGGTGCAATCTGGTCTATTTCCCTCACAAATTTGCTAAGCGTGCCTTCTGATATCTTCAGTTTACGAGCTAGCAAGATTTGCTGCAAAGTTTTAACCATCTGTTTTATTGGAACATTTCCCATGTCGCCTGTTTATCTACATGGGACTTAAGCACAGGATTTTCTTCTCAGTCTAAACCGAAAGCGGAAGCAGCACTCTCTCTCACACTCAGCCAAGGCCGCCGCAGCCGTAACGGATAAACATTCACACAGCAGTGGCCTTGCAGAACTCACCCTCTCCGCAGCGCTGATCAGTTCTGAATCCTGCCTTTCGGGGGTCTCCACTCAACCGTCTCGTCGCCTTGTTAAGGACTCGAAATCCCGGGTTTTCGGCACCAGCTGTCACGCGCGACCCTCCCACGGCGGAAGATAAGAGGATGAACGCAACACACGACAAGACAAATTGACCAGGATCCTTCTGATAGCGTGATAAGCGGAGTTTATTGAGAGCTGCCTCTAGATACGAGGTCAGCTATGGAAGACCCCGGGCAGGCTAAAAACCCTGGCTTATATATGCTTCGGGGTGACGGGGCTCTCTCAGATAGGCGCAAAGCTCTCCTGCGTCAAAGTCCAGACTGAGCGCATGCGTGGCATAACTTGTTATCACTAACCCTGAAGATAAGGGCGCGGTCCAGCGCCATCTTGTAATGGCGTCCACACTTAGGAAGCACCTGGCCTGGGGCGCCCCAGAACTTAGGCTTAGGGAGTCCCAGTCCTGGGGCGCCCCATACCTTAGGCTTTGGGAGCCCCAGTCTGGGGCACCCCAGCCCTTAGGCTTTGTGAGCCCCAGGCCTGTGGCTCCCCATCCCTTAGTCTTTGGGAACCACAGGCCTCGGGCGCCCCAGCCCTTAGGTTTAGGGAGCCCCAGGCATGGGGCGCCCCAGCACTTAGGCTTAGGGAGCCCCAGGCCTTCGGCGCCCTAGCCCTTAGAGTAGGGAGCCCCAGGCCTACGGCGCCCTAGCCCTTAGTTTTAGGGAGCCTCATGCCTAGGGTTCCCAGCCCTTAGGCTTAAGGAGCCCCAGGCCTGGGACGCCCCAGCCCTTAGGATTTGGGAGACCCAGCCTGGAGGGCCCCAGCCCTTAGGCTTAGGGATCACCTGGCCAGGGGCGCCAAAGCACTTAGGCTTAGGGAGCCCCAGGCCAGGGGCGCCCCATCCCTTAGGATTAGGGACCCCCAGGCCTCGTCGCCCCTGCCCTTAGGCTTAGGGAGCCCCAGGCCTGGGGCGCCCCAGCCCTTAGGCTTAGGGAACCCAAGGCATGGGGCACCCCGGCCCTTAGGCTTAGGGAGCCCCAGGCCTGGGGCGCCCCAGCACTTAGGCTTTGGGAGCCCCAGGCCTTGGGACCCCAGCCCTTAAGCTTAGGGACCCCCAGGGTAGGGGCGCCCCAGCCCTTGGGCTTGGGAACCCCAGGCCTGGGGTGCCCCAGCCCTTTGGCTTTGGGACCCCAAGCCTGGGGCGCCCCAGCCCGTAGGCTTTGGTAGCCCCAGGCCTGGTGCGCCCAAGCCTAGGTTTAGGGAGCCCCAGACCTGTGGCGCCCAAGCCCTTAGACTTTGGGAGCCCCAGGCCTGGGGCGCCCCAGACCTTAGGCTTTGGAGCCCCATCCTAGGGAACCCCAACCCTTATGCTTAGGGAGCCCCAGGCCTGGGGCGCCCCCGGCCCTTAGGCTTAGGGCTACAAAGGCCTGGGGCGCCCTAGCACTTAGGCTTAGGGAGCTTCATGCCTAGGGTTCCCCAGTCCTTAGGCTTAAGGATCCCCAGGCCTGGGACGCCCCAGCCCTTAGAGTAGGGAGCCCCAGGCCTAGGGCGCCCCAGCCCTTAGGCTTAGGGATCACCTGGCCAGGGGCGCCCAAGCACTTAGGCTTAGGGAGCCCCAGGCCTGGGGCGCCCCTGCCCTTACGCTTTGGGAGCCCCAGGCCTGGTGTGCCCCAGCCCTTAGTCTTAGGGAGCCCCAGGCCTGGAGGGCCCCAACCCTTAGGCTTAGGGATTACCTGGCCAGGGGCGCCCAAGCACTTAGGCTTAGGGAGCACCAGGCCTGGGGCGCCCCTGCCCTTACGCTTTGGGAGCCCCAGGCCTGGGGCGCCCCAGCCCTTAGGCATAGGGAGCCCAAGGCTTGGGGCACCCCGGCCCTTAGGCTTAGGGAACCCCAGGCCTGGGGGGCCCCAGCACATAGGCTTTGGGAGCCCCAGCCTAGGGAGCCCCAACCCTTAGTCTTAGGGAGCCCCAGGCCTGGGGCGCCCCAGCCCTTAGGCTTAGGGAGCCCCAGGACTGGAGCGCCCCAGCCCTTAGGCTTAGGGAGACCAAGGCCTGGGGCGCCCTAGCACTTAGGCTTAGGGAGCCCCAGGTGGGGCGCCAAAGCATTTAGGCTTAGGGAGCCCCAGGCCTTGGGCGCCTCAGCCCTTAGGCTTTGGGAGCCCCAGGTCTGGGGCACCCCAGCCTTTAGGCTTTGGGTGCCCCAGGCCTGGGGCGCCCACGTCCTTAGGTTTTGGGAGCCCCAGGATGGGGCGCCCCAGCCCTTAGGCTTTGGAGCCCCAGGCCTGTGGCGCCCAAGCTTTAGGCTTTGAAAGCGCCAGGCTTGTGGCTCAGCTGTCCTTAGGCTTTAGGAGCCCCAGGCCTGGGGCTCCCCAGCCCTTAGGCTTTGAGAGATCCAGGCCTGGGGCGCCCCAGTCCTTAGGTTTTGGGAGCCCCAGGCATGGGGTGCCCCAATCCTTAGGCTTAGGGAACCCCAGGTCTGGGTTGCCCCAGATCTTAGGCTTTGGGAGCCCCAGGCCTCGGACGCCCCAGCCATTAGGTCTTGGAGCCCCAGGCCTGGGGCGCCCCAGTCGTTAGGCTAAGGAGCCCCAGGACTGGGGCGCCCCAGCCCTTAGAATTTGGGAGCCCTATGCCTGGGACTCCACAGCCCTTAGCTTTGGAAGCCCCTGCCTGGGGCGCCCAAGCCCTTAGGCTTAGGGAGCCCCAGGCCTGGGGCGTTCCAGCCTTTAATTTAGGGACTCCCAGGCCTGGGGGGCCCCAGCCCTTAGGCTTAGGGAACCCCAGGCCTGGGTTGCCCCAGCCCTTATGCTTAGGGATCCCCTGGCCTGTGGCGCCCCAGCTTTAGGCTTTGAAAGCGCCAGGCCTATGGCTCCCGTGCCCTTAGGCTTTGGGAGCCCCAGGCCTGGGGCGCCCCAGCCCTTAGGCTTAGGGAGTCCCAGGCCCAGGGTGCCCCGGCCCTTAGGTTAAGGGAGCCCCAAGCCCGTGGCACCCCAGCCCTTAGGCTTAGGGAGTCCCAGGCCCGGGGTGCCCCAGCCCTTAGGTTTAGGGTGCCCCAGGCCCGGGGCGCCCCAGCCCGTAGGCTTTGGTAGCCCCAGGCTGGGGCGCCCCAGCCCTTAGGCTTAGGGAGTCCCATACCCGGGGCGCCCCAGTCCTTAGGATTTGGGAGCCTCAGGACTGGGGCACCAGAGAGCTTAGGCTTAGGGAGCCAAGGCCTGGGGCGCCCTAGCCCTTAGGCTTAGGGAGCCCCAGGCCTGAGGCGTCCCAGCCCTTAGGATTATGGAGCCAAGGCCTGGGGCGCCCCAGGCCTTAGGCTTTGGGAGTCCCAGGCCTGGGGTGCCCCAGCCCTTAGGCTTAGTGAGGCCCAGGCCTGGGCGCCCCAGCACTTAGGATAAGGGAGCCCCAGGTGGGCGCCCCAGTCTTTAGGCTTAGGGAGCCCTAAGACTTGGACTCCCCAGCCCTTAGGATTAGGGAGCCCGAGGCCTGGGGTTCCCCAGCCCATAGGCTTTGGGAGCCCCAGGCCTAGGGCGCCCCAGCCCTTAGGCTTTGGGAACCTAGGCCTGGGGCGGCCCAGCCCTTAGGCTTTGGGAGTCCCAGGTCTGGGGCGCCCCAGCCCTTAGGCTTTGGGAGCCCTAGGTCTGGGGCAAACCAGCCCTTAGGCTTAGGGAGCCCCAGGCCTGTAGCGCCCCAGCCTTTAGGCTTTGAGAGCGCCAGGCCTGGCGCGCCCCAGGCCTTAGGCTTTGGGAGCCCCAGGCCTGGAGTGCCCCAGCCCTTAGGATTTGGGACCCCAGTACTGGGGCGCCACAGCTCTTAGGCTTAGGGAGCACCTGGCCAGGCGCGCCCCAGCACTTAGGCTTTGGGAGCCCCAGGCCTAGGGCGCCCCAGCCCTTAGGCTTAGGGAGCCCCAGGCCTGGGGCGCCCCAGCCCTTAGGATTATGGAGCCAAGGCCTGGGGCGCCCCAGGCCTTAGGCTTTGGGAGTCCCAGGCCTGGGGTGCCCCAGCCCTTAGGCTTAGTGAGGCCCAGGCCTGGGCGCCCCAGCACTTAGGATAAGGGAGCCCCAGGTGGGCGCCCCAGTCTTTAGGCTTAGGGAGCCCTAAGACTTGGACTCCCCAGCCCTTAGGATTAGGGAGCCCGAGGCCTGGGGTTCCCCAGCCCATAGGCTTTGGGAGCCCCAGGCCTAGGGCGCCCCAGCCCTTAGGCTTTGGGAACCTAGGCCTGGGGCGGCCCAGCCCTTAGGCTTTGGGAGTCCCAGGTCTGGGGCGCCCCAGCCCTTAGGCTTTGGGAGCCCTAGGTCTGGGGCAAACCAGCCCTTAGGCTTAGGGAGCCCCAGGCCTGTAGCGCCCCAGCCTTTAGGCTTTGAGAGCGCCAGGCCTGGCGCGCCCCAGGCCTTAGGCTTTGGGAGCCCCAGGCCTGGAGTGCCCCAGCCCTTAGGATTTGGGACCCCAGTACTGGGGCGCCACAGCTCTTAGGCTTAGGGAGCACCTGGCCAGGCGCGCCCCAGCACTTAGGCTTTGGGAGCCCCAGGCCTAGGGCGCCCCAGCCCTTAGGCTTAGGGAGCCCCAGGCCTGGGGCGCCCCAGCCCATAGGCTTAGGGACTCCCAGGCCTGGGTTGCCCCAGACCTTACGCTTTGGGAGCCCCAGGCCTCGGCGCCCCAGCCATTAGGTCTTGGGAGCCCCAGGCCTGTGGCACCCCAGCCGTTAGGTTAAGGAGCCCCAGAACTGGGGCACCCCAGCTCTTAGAATTTGGGAGCCCTAGGCCTGGGACTCCTCAGGCCTTAGCTTTGGAAGCCCTAGGCCTGGGGCGCCCCAGCCCTTAGGCTTCGTGAACCCCAGGCCTGGGGCGCCCCAGCCCTTAGTCTTAGGGAGCCCTAGGCCTGTGGCGCCCCAGCCTTTAGGCTTTGAGATCGCCAGGCCTGGGCGCCCCAGCCCTTAGAATATGGGACCCCAGTCCTGGGGCGCCACAGCCCTTAGGCTTAGGGAGCACCTGTGTAGGGGCGCCCCAGCACTTAAGCTTAGCGAGCCCCAGGCCTGGGGTGCCCCAGTCCTTAGGCTTAGGGACTCCCAGGCCTTGTGGGCCCCAGCCCTTAGGCTTAGGGAGGCCCAGGCCTAGGTTGCCCCAGAGCTTAGGCTTTGGTAGCACCAGGCCTGGGGCGCCCCAGCCATTAGGTCTTGGGAGCCCCAGGCCTGGGTCTTCCCAGCCGATAGGCTAAGGAGCCCCAGGATTGGGGCGCCCCATCCCTTAGGATTTGGGAGCCCCAGGCCTGGGACTCCCCAACCCTTAGGTTTGGAAGCCCCGGGCTTGGGGCGCCCCGGACCTTAAGCTTAGGAAGCCCCAGGCCAGGGACGCCCCAGCCCTTAGGCAAAGGGAGCCCCAGGCCAGGGGATCCCCAACCCTTAGGCTTTGGGAGCCCCAGGCCAGGGCCGCCCCAGCCCTTAGGCTTAGGGAGCCCCAGGCCCGGGGATCCCCAGCCCTTAGGGTTTGGGAGCCCCAGGCCTGGGGCACCCCAGCCCTTAGGCTTAGGGAGGCCCAGGCCCGCGGCGCCCCATCCCTTAGGCTTTAGGAGCCCAAGGCCTGGGGCGCCCCATCCTTTAGGCTTAGGGAGCCCAAGGCTTGGGGCACACCAGCCCTTAGACTTAGGGAGCCCCAGGACTGGCGCGCCCCAGCCCTTAAGCTCTTTGAGCCCCACGCCTGGGGCGCCCCAACTTTTAGGGTTAGTGAGCCCCAGGACTGGGGCGCCCCAGCACTTATTCTTAGGGAGTCCCAGTCCTGTGGCGCCGCAGCCCTTAGGCTTTGGGACCCCAGTCCTGGGGCGCCCCATCGCTTAGGCTTAGGGAGCCCCAGGCCTGGGGCGCCCGAGCCCTTAGGATTTGGGAGCCCCAGGCCTGGTGCCCAAGTCCTTAGGAAAAGGGAGCCGCAGGCCTGGGGCGCCCCAGCCCTTAGGCTTAGGGAGCCCTAGGCCTGGCGTGCCCCAGCCCTTAGGCTTAGGGAGCACCTGGCCTGGGGCACCCCAGAACTTAGGCTTAGGGAGTCCAAGTCCTGGGGCGCCCCATCCCTTAGGCTTTGGGAGCTCCAGGCCTGGGGCGCCCCAGCCCTTAGGCTTTGAGAGCCCCAGGCCTGTGGCTCCCCATCCATTAGTCTTTGGGAACCACAGGTCTCGGGCGCCCCAGCCCTTAGGTTTAGGGAGCCCCAGGCATGGGGTGCCCCAGCACTTAGACTTAGGGAGCCCCAGGCCTTGGGCGCCTCAGCCCTTAGGCTTTGGGAGCCCCAGGCCTGGGGCGCCCCAGCCCTTAGACTTAGGGAGCCCCAGGCCTTGGGCGCCCCAGCCCTTAAGCTTTGGGACCCCAGTCCTGGGGCGCCCCAGTCCTTAGGTTTTGGGAGACCCAGGCCTGGGGTGCCCCAATCCTTAGGCTTAGGGAACCCCAGGTCTAGGTTACCCCAGATCTTAGGCTTTGGGAGCCCCAGGCCTGGGGCGCCCCAGCCGTTAGACTAAGGAGCCCCAGGACTGGGGCTCCCCAGCCCTTAGATTTTGGGAGCCCCAGGCCTGGGATTCCATAGCCCTTAGCTTTGGAAGCCACAGGCCTGGGGCGCCCCAGCCCTTAGGCTTAGGGAGCCCCAGGCCTGGGGCGTCCCAGCCCTTAATTTAGGGACTCCCAGGCCTAGGGGTCCCCAGCCCTTAGGCTTAGGGAACCCCAGGCCTGGGTTGCCCCAGCCCTTAGGCTTAGGGAGCCCCAGGCCTGTGGCGCCCCAGCTTTAGGCTTTGAAAGCGCCAGGCCTATGGCTGCCGTGCCCTTATGCTTTGGGAGCCCCAGGCCTGGGGCGCCCCAGCCCTTAGGCTTAGGGAGTCCCAGGCCCGGGGTGCCCCGGCCCTTAGGTTAAGGGAGCCCCAAGCCCATGGCACCCCAGCCCTTAGGCTTTGGGATGCCCAGGCCCGGGGTGCCCCAGCACTTAGGTTTAGGGTGCCCCAGGTCCGGGGCGCCCCAGCCCTTAGGATTTGGGAGCCTCAGGCCTGGGGCTCCCAAGCCCTTAGGCTTTGGGAGCAGCAGGTCTGGGGGCCCCTTTCCCTTAGGTTTTGGGAGCCCCAGGCCTGGGGCGCCCCAACCCTTAGGATAAGGGGGGACCTGGCCTGTGTCGCCCCAGCCATTTGGATTTCGGATCCCCAGGCCTGGGGTGCCCCAGCCCTTAGGCTTTGGGAGCTCCAGGCCTGGAGCGCCCCAGCCCTTAGGCTTTGAGAGCCCCAGGCTTGGGCGCCCCAGCCCTTAGGTTTTGGGAGCGCCAGGCCTGGGGCGCCCCAGCCCTTAGGCTTTGGGATCCCCAGGCTTGTGGCGCCCCAGTCCTTAGGCTTAGGAAGACCGAGGCCCGGGGCGCCCCAACACTTAGGCTTAGAGAGCCCCTGGCCCATGTCTTCCCAGCCCTTGGGCTTTGGGAACCCCAGGCCTGGGGCCCCCCAGCCCTTAGGCTGAGGGAGCCCCAGGCCTGGAGCGCCCCAGCCTTTAGGCTTAGGGAGACCCAGGCCTGGGGCGCCCCAGGCCTTAGGCTTTGGGAGTCATAGGCCTGGGGCGCCCCAGCCCTTAGGCTTAGGGAGCCCCAGGCCTGGGCGCCCCAGAACTTAGGATAAGTGAGCCCCATGTGGGCGCCACAGCCTTTAGACTTAGGGAGCCCTAAGCCTTGGACTCCCCAGCCCTTAGGATTAGGGAGCCCCAGGCCTGGGGTGCCCAAGCCCTTAGGCTTTGGGAGTCCCAGGTCTGGGGCGCCCCAGCCCTTAGGCTTTCGGAGCCCCAGGTCTGGGGCAACCCAGCCCTTAGGCTTAGGGAGCCCCAGACCTGGGGCGCCCCAGCCATTAGGCTTTGAGAGCGCCAGGCCTGGGGCGCCCCAGCCCTTAGGCTTTGGGAGCCCCAGGCTTGTTGCGCTCCGGACCTTAGGCTTAGGAAGCCCCAGGCCCGGGACGCCCCAGCCCTTAGGCAAAGGGATCCCGAGTCCCGGGGCTCCCCAGCCCTTAGGCTTTGGGAGCCCTAGGCCAGGGCCGCCCCAGCCCTTAGGCTTAGGGAGCCCCAGGCCCGGGGATCCCCAGCCCTTAGGGTTTGGGAGCCCCAAGCCTGGGGAGCCCCAGCCCTTAGGCTTAGGGAGGCCCAGGCCCGGGGCGCCCCATCCCTTAGGCTTTAGGAGCCCAAGGCCTCGGGCGCCCCATTCCTTAGGCTTAGGGAGCCCAAGGCTTGGGGCGCAGCAGCCCTTAGACTTAGGGAGCCCCAGGACTGGCGCGCCCCAGCCCTTAAGCTTTTTGAGCCCCAGGCCTGGGGCGCCCCAACATTTAGGGTTAGTGAGCCCCAGGACTGGGGCGCCCCAGCCCTTATTCTTAGGGAGTCCTAGGCCTGTGGCGCCCCAGCCCTTAGGCTTTGGGACCCCAGTCCTGGGGCGCCCCAGCGCTTAGGCTTAGGGAGCCCCAGGCCTGGGGCGCCCCAGCCCTTAGGATTTGGGAGCCCCAGGCCTGGGTGCCCAAGTCCTTAGGAAAAGGGAGCCCCAGGCCTGGGGCGCCCCAGCTTTTAGGCTTAGGGAGCCCTAGGCCTGGGATGCCCAAGCCCTTAGGCTTAGGGAGCCCCAGGACTGGGGCGCCCCAGCCCTTCGACTTTGAGAGCCGCAGGCTGGGTGCCCCAGCCCTTAAGTTTAGGGAGCACCAGGCCTGGGACGCCCCAGCCCTTAGGCTTAGGGAGCCCCAGGCCTGGGGCACCCCAGCCCTTAGGCTTTGGGAGCCCCAGACCTGGGGCACCCCAGGCCTTAGGCTTTTGGAGCGCCAGGCCTGTGGCGCCCCAGCCCTTAAGATTTGGGAGCCGCAGGCCTGGGGCGCCCCAGCTCTTAGGCTTTGGGAGCCCTAGGCCTGGGACGCTCCTGCCCTTCGGATTAGGGAGCTCCAAGCCTGGGGTGCCCCAGCCCTTAGGCTTAGGGTGCAACAGGCCTGGGGCGCCCCAGCCCTTAGGCTTAGGGAGCCCCTGGTTTGGGGCGCCCCAGCACTTAGGCTTAGGGAGCCCCAGGCCTGGGGTGCCCCAAACCTTAGGTTTAGGGAGCCCAAGCCTGGGGCGCCCCAACCTTTAGCCTTAGGGAGCCCCAGGCCTGGGACGCCCAAGCCCTTAGGCTTAGGGAGCCCCAGGTCTGGGGCGCCCCAGCCCTTCGACTTTGGGAGCCACAGGCCTGGGACGCCCAAGCCCTTAGGCTTAGGGAGCCCCAGGCCTGGGGCGCCACAGCCCTTAGTATTTGGGATGCCCAGGACTGGGGCGCCCCAACCATTAGGCTTACGTAGCCCCAGGCCTTGGGCGCCCCAGCACTTAGGTTTGGGAGCCCCAGGCTTAGGGCACCCCAACCCATAGGCTTAGGGAGCGCCAGGCCTGGGGTGCCCCAGCCCTTAGGCTTAGGGAGCCCTAGGCCTGGGGCGCCCAGCCCTTAGGCTTAGTTAGCCCCAGGCCTGTGGCGCCCCAGCCCTTAGGCTTTGGGAGCCCCAGGCCTAGTGCGCCCCATCCCTTAGGCTTAGGGAGCCTCAAGCCTTGGGCGCCCCAGCCTTAAGGCTTAGGGAGCCCCAAGCCTGGTGCGCCCCAGCTCTTAGAATTAGGGATCCCCTGGCCTGGGGCGCCCCAGCCCTTAGGTTTTGGGAGCCCCAGGCCTGGGGCGCCCCATCCCTTAGCCTTCGGGAGCCAAAGGCCTGGGGTGCCCAGGCCTTAGGCTTTGGGAGCCCCAGGCCTGGGGCGCATCAGCCCTTTGGCTTTGGGAGCCCCAGTCCTGGGGTGCCCCAGCCCTTAAGCTTTGTGAGCTGCAGGCCTGGTTTGCCCCAGCCCTTAAGTTTAGGGGGCCCCAGGCCTGAGACGCCCCAGCCCTTAAGATTTGGGAGACGCAGGCCTGTGGCGCCCCAGACCTTAAGCTTAGGGAGCCCCAGGCCTGGGGTGCCCCAGCCCTTAGGCTTAGGGAGCTCCAAGCTTGGGGCGCCCCCACACTTAGGCTTAGGGAGCCCCTGCTCTGGGGCGCCCCAGCACTTAGGCTTAGGGAGCCCCAAGCCAGGGGCGCCCAAACCCTTAGGCTTAGAGAGCCCCAGGCCTGAGGCTCCCCAACCCTTAGGCTTAGAGAGCCCCAGACCTGTGGTGCCCCAGCAATTAGGCTTAGAAAGCCCCAGGCCTGGGTGCCCCTGCACTTACGCTTAGGGTGCCCTAGGCATGAGGCGCCCCAGCCCTTAGGCTTAGGGAGCCCCAGGCCTGTGGCGCCCCAGCCCTTTGGCTTTGGGAGTCCCAGGCCTGGGCGCCCCAGCCCTTAGGCTTTGGGAGTCCCAGGCCTGGGGTGCCCCAGCCCTTAGGCTTAGGGAGCCCCAGTCCTGTGGCGCCCCATCCCTTAGGCCTTGTGAGCCGCAGACCTGGGGCGCCCCAGCCCTTAAGATTAGGGATCCCAGGCCTGAGATGCCCCAGCCCTTAGGCTTTGGGAGTCCCAGGCCTGGTGATTCCCAGCTCTTTGACTTAGGGAGCCCCTGCCATGGGGCGCCACAGGCCTTAAGTTTTGGGAGTCCCAGGCCTGGGGTGCCCCAACCCTTAGCCTTAGGGAGCCCCAGGCCTGGGGCACCCTAGCCCATAGGCTTTGGGAGCCCCTGGCCTGAGGCGCCCCAGCCCTTAGGCTTTGGGATCCCAAGGCCTGGGGCGCCCCAGGCATTAGGTTTGGGAGCCCCAGGCCTGGGGTTCCCCAGCCTTTATGCTTTGGGAGCCGCAAGCCCGGGGCGCCCCAGCCCTTAGGCTTTGTGAGCCCCAGGCCTGCGGAGCCCCAGCCCTTAGTCTTTGGGAGCCCAAGGCCAGGGGCGCCCCAGCCCTTAGGCTTTGGGAGCCCCAGGCCAGGGGCGCCCCAGCCCTTAGGCTTTGGGAGCCCCAGGCCTTAGAAACGCCAGCCCTTCGGCTTAGGGAGCTCCAAGCCTGGGGCGTCCCAGTCCTTGGGTTTTGGGAGGCCCAGGCCTGAGGCGCCCCAGCCATTGGGCTTTGTGAGCCCCAGGCCTGGGGAGCCCCAGCCCTTTGGCTTTGGGAGCCCCAGGCCAGGGGCGCCCCTGCCCTTGCCTTAGGGAGCCCCAGGCCTGGGACACCCTAGCCCTTCGGCTTAGGGAGGCCCAGGCCTGGGGCGCCCCAGCTCTTGGGCTTAGAGAGCCCCAGGCCTGGGCCGTCCTAGCCCTTAGGCTTTGGGAGCCCTTGGCCTGGGACGCTCCTGCCCTTCGGATTAGGGAGCTCCAAGCCTGGGGTGCCCCAGCCTTTAGGCTTAGGGTGCCCCAGGCCTGGGGCGCCCCAGCCCTTAGGCTTAGGGAGCCCCTGGTTTGGGGCGCCCCAGCACTTAGGCTTAGGGAGCCCCAGGCCTGGGGTGCCCCAAACGTTAGGTTTAGGGAGTCCAGGCCTGGGGCGCCCCAACCCTTAGCCTTAGGGAGCCCCAGGCCTGGGGGGCCCAGCCCTTAGGCTTTGGGAGACCCAGGCTTGGGTCGCATCAGCTCTTAGGCTTAGGGAGCCCCATGCTTGGGGCGCCCCAGCCCTTAAGTTTAGGGAGCCCCAGACCTGGGACGCCCCAGCCCTTAGGCTTAGGAAGCCCCAGGACTGGGGCGCCCCAGCCCGTAGACTTTGGGAGCCGCAGGCCTGGGGCGCCCCAGCCCTTAAGTTTAGGGAGCACCAGGCCTTGTGCGCCCCAGCCCTTAGGCTTTGGGAGCCCCAGGACTGGGGCGCCCCAGCCCTTATACTTTGGTAGCCGCAGGCCTGGGGCGCCCCAGCCCTTATGTTTAGGGAGCACCAGGCCTGGGGCACCCCAGCACTTAGGCTTTGGGAGCCCCAGACCTGGGGCGCCCCAGGCCGTAGGCTTTGGGAGCGCCCGGCCTGTGGCGCCCCAACCTTTAGGATTTGGGAGCCGCAGGCCTGGGGCGCCCCAGCCCTTAGGCTTAGGGAGTCCCCGGCCTGGGGCGCCACAGCCCTTAATCTTAGGGAGCGCTAGGCCAGATGAGTCCCAGCCATTAGGTTTTGGTAGCCCCAGCTCTGGGGCGCCCCAGCCCTTAGGCTTTGGGAGCCCCAGGCCTGGGGCGCCCCAGCCTTAAGGCTTAGGGAGCCCCAACCCTGGTGCGCCCCAGCTCTTAGAATTAGGGATCCCCTGGCCTGGGGCGCCCCAGCCCTTAGGTTTTGTGAGCCGCAGGCCTGGGGCGCCCCAGCACTTAAGTTTAGGGAGCCCCAGGCCTGAGACTCCCCAGCCTTTAGGCTTAGGGAGCCCCAGGCCTGGGTTGCCCCAGCCCTTAGGTTTGGGAGCCCCAACCTGGGGCGCCCCAGCCCTTAGGCTTTGGGAGCACCAGTCCTGTGGCGCCCCAGCCCTTAAGATTTGGGAGACGCAGCCTGTGGCGCCCCAGACCTTACGTTTAGGGAGCCCCAGGCCTGGGTTGCCCCAGCCCTTAGACGTTGGGAGCCCCAGGCCTGTGGCGTACCAGCTCTTAGGCTTTGGGAGCCCCAAGCCTGGGACGCCACAGCTTTAGGCTTTGGGAGCCCCAGGTCTGGGGCAACCCAGCCCTTAGCCTTAGGGAGCCCCAGGCCTGGGGCGCCCCAGTCCTTAGGCTTAGCAAGCCCCAGGCCTGGGACGCCTCAGTCCTTGGGCTTAGGGAGCCCAAGGCCTGGGACGCCTCAACCCTTCGGCTTAGGGAGCTCCAAGCTTGGGGCGCAACCACACTTAGGCTTAGGGAGCCCCTGGTCTGGGGCGCCCCAGCACTTAGGCTTAGGGAGCCCCTGGTCTGGGGCGCCCCAGTACTTAGGCTTAGGGAGCCCCAGGTCAGGGGCGCCCAAACCCTTAGGCTTAGAGAGCCCCAGGCCTGAGGCTCCCCAAACCTTAGGCTTAGAGAGCCCCAGACCTAGGGCGCCCCAGCAATTAGGCTTAGAAAGCCCCAGGCCTGGGTGCCCCTGTCCTTACGCTTAGGGTGCCCTAGGCCTGAGGCGCCCCAGCCCTTAGGCTTTGGGAGTCCCAGGCCTGGGGCGTCCCAACCCTTAGGCTTTGGAACCCCAGGCCTGGGCGCCCCAGCCCTTCGGCTTTGGGAACCCAAGGCCTGGTGCACCCAGCCCTTAGACTTAGGGAGCACCAGGCCTTGGGGCCCCAGCCCTTAGGCTTAGGGAGCCCCAGGCCTGGGGTGCCCCAGCCCTTAGGTTTGGGAGCCCCAACCTGCGGCGCCCCAGCCCTTAGGCTTTGGGAGCGCCAGGCCTGTGGCGCCCCAGCCCTTAAGATTTGGGAGACGCAGGCCTGTGGCGCCCCAGACCTTAAGCTTAGGGAGCCCCAGGCCTGGGGTGCCCCAGCCCTTGGACGTTGGGAGCCCCAGGCTTGTGGCGTACCAGCTCTTAGGCTTTGGGAGCCCCAAGCCTGGGACGCCCCAGCTTTAGGCTTTGGAGCCCCAGGTCTGGGGCGCCCCAGCCCTTAGCCTTAGGGAGCCCCAGGCCTGGGGGGCCCCAGCCCTTAGGCTTTGGGAGCCCCAGGCCTGGGGCGCTCCAGCACTTAGTCTTAGGGAGCCCCAGCCCTTAGGCTTTGGGAGCCCCAGGCGTGGGGAGCCCCAGCTGTTAGGCTTAGGAAGCCCCAGGCCTGGGGCACCCTAGCCCATAGGCTTTGGGAGCCCCAGGCCTGAGGCGCCCCAGCCCTTAGGCTTTGGGATCCCAAGGCCTGGGGCGCCCCAGGCATTAGGTTTGGGAGCCCCAGGCCTGGGGTTCCCCAGCCCTTATGCTTTGGGAGCCGCAAGCCCGGGGCGCCCCAGCCCTTAGGCTTTGTGAGCCCCAGGCCTGCGGCGCCCCAGCCCTTAGGCTTTGGGAGCCCCAGGCCAGGGGCACCACAGTCCTTAGGCTTTGGGAACCCCAGGCCTTAGAAGCGCCAGCCCTCGGCTTAGGGAGCTCCAAGCCTGGGGCGCCCCAGTCCTTGGGTTTTGGGAGGCCCATGCCTGAGGCGCCCCAGCCATTGGGCTTTGTGAGCCCCAGGCCTGGGGCGCCCCAGCCCTTTGGCTTTGGGAGCCCCAGGCCAGGGGCGCCCCAGCCCTTGCCTTAGGGAGCCCCAGGCCTGGGACACCCTAGCCCTTCGGTTTAGGGAGGCCCAGGCCTGGGGCGCCGGAGCTCTTGGGCTTCGAGAGCCCCAGGCCTGGGCCGCCCCAGCCCTTAGACTTTGGGAGCCCTTGGCCTGGGACGCTCCTGCCCTTCGGATTAGGGAGCTCCAAGCCTGGGGTGACCCAGCCCTTAGGCTTAGGGTGCCCCAACTTGGGGCGCCCCAGCTCTTAGGCTTAGGGAGCCCCTGGTTTGGGGCGCCCCAGCACTTAGGCTTAGGGAGCCCCAGGCCTGGGGTGCCCCAAACCTTAGGTTTAGGGAGTCCAGGGCTGGGGCGCCCCAACCCTTAGCCTTAGGGCGCCCCAGGCCTGGGGGGCCCAGCCCTTAGGCTTTGGGAGACCCAGGCTTGGGGCGCCAAAGCCCTTAAGTTTAGGGAGCCCCAGGCCTGGGGCGCCCCAGCCCTTAGACTTTGGGAGCCGCAGGCCTGGGGCGCCCCAGCCCTTAAGTTTAGGGAGCACCAGGCCTGGTGCGCCCAGCCCTTAGGCTTTGGGAGCCCCAGGACTGGGGCGCCCCAGCCCTTAGAATTTGCGAGCCGCAGGCCTGGTGCGCCACAGCCCTTAAGTTTAGGGAGCACCAGGCCTGGGGCACCCCAGCACTTAGGCTTTGGGAGCCCCAGGACTGGGGCGCCCCAGCCCTTAGAATTTGCAAGCCGCAGGCCTGGGGCGCCACAGCCCTTAATTTTAGGGAGCACCAGGCCTGGGGCACCCCAGCACTTAGGCTTTGGGAGCCCCAGGGCTGTGGCGCACCACCTCTTAGGCTTTGGGAGCCCCAGGCCTGGGACACCCATGCTTTAGCCTTAGGGAGCCCCAGGCCTGGGGCGCCACAGCCCTTAATCGTAGGGAGCCCTAGGCCAGAGGAGTCCCAGCCATTAGGTTTTGGTAGCCCCAGCTCTGGGGTGCCCCAGCCCTTAGGCTTTGGGAGCCCCACGCCTGGGGCGCCACAGCCCTTAGTATTTGGGATGCCCATGTCTGGGGCGCCCCAACCATTAGGCTTTTGGAGCCCCAGGCCTGGGGCGCCCCAGCACTTAGGTTTGGGAGCCCCAGGCCTAGGGCACCCCAACACATAGGCTTAGGGAGCGCCAGGCCAGGGTCACCCCGGCCCTTAGACTTAGGGAGCCCTAGGCCTGGGGCACCCAGCCCTTAGGCTTAGTTAGCCCCAGGCCTGTGGCGCCCCAGCCCTTAGGCTTTGGGAGCCCCAGGCCTAGTGCGCCCCAGACCTTAGGCTTAGGGAGCCTCAAGCCTTGGGCGCCCCAGCCTTAAGGCTTAGGGAGCCCCAAGCCTGGTGCGCCCCAGCTCTTAGAATTAGTGATCCCCTGGCCTGGGCGCCCCAGCCCTTAGGTTTTGGGAGCCCCAGGCCTGGGGCGCCCCATCCCTTAGCCTTCGGGAGCCAAAGGCCTGGGGTGCCCAGCCCTTAGGCTTTGGGAGCCCCAGGCCTGGGGCACATCAGCCCTTAGGCTTTGGGAGCCCCAGTCCTGGGGCGCCCCAGCCCTTAGGCTTTGTGAGCCGCAGGCCTGGGGCGTCCCAGCCCTTAAGTCTCCAATATCGCCCTCTGGTGGGCTTCTGGTCGACCCGTGCCACTAACCCCGCTCAGCCTTCACGGGGTGTCCACCGGTCACCTTGCTTGTAGACCATGGGCTCTCGCCACTATTCAACAAGATGGGCTCCTGATGCGACATGGTGAACTTTACTCGAGTCACTCTCGTGTTCTTTTTCACGTAAACCAAATCCACAGGTATCCGTGCCCATATGCAAGCAGTCCTTTTATTGCTGCATTTCTCCGACCTCCACACCATATGTAGATCCACGTGGACACCCAGCAAGCAATTCAGCCTGCTCACAGGCTCTCTTTAACACACAGTCCCAGGGAGATGTTTTCTCCCTACTCCGATTTTTTTTTTAAACTTCTGGCAAAGGCTTATGGTTCCTGAGTACACGAAAGCTCTGGTGGGCATCAATTTCACTGCATAGCTGTCTTCCCAGAGGTGGTCTAAACTCAGCTAAAGATCACCCCATTTTGGTGACTCAAAGCAAGTGGTCTTACAAACTTTCATTACTCCCACTTCCCATAGTTTCCCGAGTAAACAACCGAGTAAAGGGTGGCTTGGTCTGACCTCTGGATAGACAATGAAGAAGAATTACCATGAGGGCAAGGTCAAACATATAGCTACTCTCCATCTTAAGATGAGTTTTTCCATTGCTCCACTGCTAGGTATCCTATTTGTGACTCTGGCTCTCGTACATAAACAGGGGCACAGAAACTCATGTCTAAGTGAGACTCATATATAAAGGTTAAGTGTTCATCAAGCAGACATCTGAAAGCAGAGTGGTCCAAACCCACAAGTCCGACATTAACCCATAAACCCGCATGTCTAACACCAATTGCAATGTCCTCCTCCATCTATCAAAACAGACGACATGTTGCCGGGTGAAGGAGGAGAGCCGAGGCAGTGAATGTGTAAGCAGAGCAGCATCGGCAGTGGATATGTCAGCATATCTCTGCACAGCTACTCCAACAACCCTGGCTTCCTTTCGGTAAGTACATGTGTCTTCGGCTCAGGGAAGGCTTGCCAAAAAGGAACCTAGACAGCTAAAGCAGGGAACAAGGTGAGGCAGCTGCACCCTACACCCATTTTCAGAAATGAAGAGACCCAACTAGAATGGCAATGCTCAAGGAGCCATTGATCCCTCCGCCCCTCATTTAACCGCACGTGTGTATCGCCCAGGTTGGCAAATCCACGAATTAAATCCACATTTGTGAACCTGGCACCCGTTCAATATTCTTTAACCCCAACATGGAATTAAGTAACATCAGGACCTTAATTCTAAAACTTATGGAATGTTCCCCCACTCGGAGAGTTAGTAAGCCAACTACTCTGTGCCTTTATACGCCAAATTTTAGCTATTCACTATATGTATGGCCAACTAATATAAAACCAGTGCTCAGAGGAAACAATCATTGCTCGCTATGAAGAAATCTTCATTCCAATAGGAACCTTTCAAAGTCTGTGTCCATCGGCAAAATCAAAGCCGGACAGGCCGTGCATAAAGTCAGCACTCTTAGGCACCAGTTCACAGTCCCCAATATCGCCCTATGGTGGGCTTCTGGTCGACCCATACAGGCTACCTCACTCAGCCTTCACGGGGTGTCCACTGTTACCTTGCTTGTAGACCATGGGCTCTCGCCACTATTCAACATGTTGGGCTCCTGATGCGACCGGGTGAACTTTACTCGAGTCACCTTTGTGTTCTCCTTTTCAGGTAAACCAAATCCACAGGTATCCGTGCCCATACGCAAGCGGTCCTGTATTTGCTGCATTTCTCCGACCTCCACACTATATGTATATCCACGTGGAACCCAGCATGCAATTCAGCCTGCTCACAGGCTCTCTTTAACACACAGTCCCAGGGAGATGTTTTCTCCATAATCCCAGATTTTTTTTTTAACTTCTGGCCAAGTCTTATGGTTCCTGAGTACACGAAAGCACTGGTGGGGATCTATTTCACTGCATAGCTGTCTTCCCAATGGTGGTGTAAACCCAGCTAAAGATCACCCCATTTTGGTGGCTCAAAGCAAGTGGGCTTACAAACTTTCATTTTTCCCACTTCCCATAATTTCACCAGAAAACAACCGAGTAAAGGGTGGCTTTGTCTGACCTCTACATAGACAAGAAAGAAGAATTACCATGAGGGCAAGGTCAAACAAATAGCTACTCTCCATCTTAAGATGAGTTTTTCCATTGCCCCACTGCTAGGTATCCTATTTGTGACTCTGGCTCTCATAGAGAAACAGGGGCACAGAAACTCATGTCTAAGTGAGACTCATATATAACGGTTAAGTGTTCATTAAGCAGACATCCGAAAGCAGTATGGTCCAAACCCACAAGTCCGACATTAACGCATTAACCCACATGTCTAACACCAATTGCAACGTCCTCCTCCATATTTCAAAACAGACGACATGTTGCTGGCTGAAGGAGGAGAGACGAGGCAGTGAATGTGTAAGCAGCGTGGGCCGTGGATATGTCAGCATAACTCTGCACGGCTACTCAACAGCCCCGGCTTCCTCTGGGTAGGTCCATGTGTCTCGGCTTAGGGACGTATTGCAGGAAAGGAGCCTTGACAGCTAATGCAGGGAACAAGCTGAGGCATCTGCACTCTGCTCCCAAGTTCAGAAATTAAGAGACCCAACTAGAATGGCAATGCTCAAGAAGCCATTGATCCCTCCGCCCTTCATTTTACCGCACGTGTGTATCACCCAGGTTGGCACAATCCACGAACTAAATCCACATTTGTGAACCTGGCACCCGTTTAGAATTCTTTAATCACAACATGGAATTAAGTTACATCAGACCTGAATTCTAAAACTTATGGAATGTTCCCCCACTCAAAAAGTTTGTAAGACAACTGCTCTGTGCCTTTATACACCAAATTTTAGCTATTCACTTTATCTATGGCCCAAAATATAAAACAAGTGCTCAGAGGAAATATCATTGCTCGCCATGAAGAAAACTTCATTCCAATAAGAACCTTTCAAAGTCTGTGTCAATCGGCAAAATAATAGCCGGACAGGCTGTGCATAAAGTCAGCACTCTTAGGCACCAGTTCAAAGTCTCCAATATCGTCCTCTGGTGTGCTTCTTGTCGACCCGTACCGGGGACCTCGCTCAGTCACGGGGTATCCACCGGTCACCTTGCTTGTAGACCATGGGCTCTCGCCCCTATTCAACAAGTTCGGCTCCTGATGCGACGTGGTGAACTTTACTCGAGTCACCCTCGTGTTCTCCTTTTCAGGTAAACAAATCCACAGGTATCCGTGCCCATACGCAAGCAGTCCTTTTATTGCTGCATTTCTCCGACCTCCACACCATATGTAGATCCACGTGGACACTCAGCAAGCAATTCAGCCTGCTCACTGGCTCTCTTTAACACACACTCCCAGGGAGATGTTTTCTCCCTAATCCCAGATTTATTTTTTTTTACTTCTGGCCAAGTCTTATGGTTCCTGAGTACACCAAAGCACTGGTGGGCATCTATTTCACTGCATAGCTGTCTTCCCAGAAGTGGTCAAAACCCAGCTAAAGATCAACCCATTTTGGTGGCTCAAGCAAATGGGCTTACAAACTTTCATTTTTCCCCCTTCCCATAGTTTCCCCAGAAAACAACCGAGTAAAGGGTGGCTTTGTCTGACCTCTGGATAGACAACGAAGAAGAATTACCATGAGGGCAAGGTCAAACATATAGTTACTCTCCATCTTAAGATGAGTTTTTCCATTGCCCCACTTCTAGGTATCCTATTTGTGACTCTGGATCTCATAGAGAAACGGGGGCACAGAAACTCATGTCTAAGTGAGACTCATATATAAAAGTTAAGTGTTCATCAAGCAGACATCCGAAAGCAGTGTGGTCCAAACCCACAAGTCCGACATTAACGCATTAACCCACATGTCTAACAACAATTGCAGTGTCCTCCTCAATCTTTCAAAACAGATGACATGTTGCTGGCTGAAGGAGGAGAGATGAGGCAGTGAATGTGTAAGCAGAGCACCGTGGGCCGTGGATATGTCAGCATATCTCTACACGGCTACACCAACAGCCCGGTTTTCCTCTGGGTAGGTCCATGTGTCTTCGGCTCAGGGACGCCTTGCCGGAAAGGAGCCTTGACAGCTAAAGCAGGGAACAAGGTGAGGCAGCTGCACCATGCTCCCACTTTCAGAAATGAAGAGACCCAACTAGAATGGCAGTGCTCAAGGAGCCATTGATCACACCGCCCTTCATTTAACCGCACGTGTGTATCGCCCAGGTTCGCACAATCTACGAACTAAATCCACATTTGCGAACCTTGCACCCGTTCAAAATTCTTTAACCCCAACATGGAATTAAGTAACAACAGGACCTTAATTCAAAGCCTTATGGAATGTTCCCCCACTCAGAAAGTTTGTAAGCCAACTACTCTCTGCCATTATACGCCAAAATTTAGCTATTCACTTTATCTATGGCCCAAAATATAAAACAAGTGCTCAGAGGAAACAATCATGGCTCGCCATGAAGAAATCTTCATTCCAATTAGAACCATTCAAAGTCTGTGTACATCGGCAAAATCAAAGCAGGACATGCCGTGCATAAAGTCAGCACTCTTAGGCACCAGTTCACAGTCTCCAATATCGTCCTGTGGTGGGCTTCTTGTCGACCCGTACCGGGGACTTCACTCAGCCTTCACGGGGTATCCACCGGTCACCTTGCTTGTAGACCATGGGCTCTCGCCACTATTCAACAAGTTGGGCTCCTGATGCGACGTGGTGAACTTTATTCGAGTCACCCTCGTGTTCTCATTTTCAGGTAAACCAATTCCACAGGTATCCGTGCCCATATGCAAGCAGTCCTTTTATTGCTGCATTTCTCCGACGTCCACACCACATGAAGATCCACGTGGACACTCAAGAAGCAATTCAGCCTGCACACAGGCTGTCTTTAACACACAGTCCCAGGGAGATGTTTTCTCCCTACTCCCAGATTTTTTTTTTTACTTCTGGCAAGTCTTATGATTCCTAAGTACACCAAAGAACTGGTGGGCATCTATTTCACTGCATACCTGTCTTCCCAGAGGTGGTCAAAACCCAGCTAAAGATCACCCCATTTTGGTGGCTCAAGCAAATGGGCTTACAAACTTTCATTTTTCCCCCTTACCCTAGTTTCCCCTGAAAACAACCGAGTAAAGGGTGGCTTTGTCTGACCTCTGGATCGACAAGGAAGAAGAATTACCATGAGGGCAAGGTCAAACATATAGTTACTCTCCATCTTAAGATGAGTTTTTCCATTGCCCCACTGCTAGGTATCCTATTTGTGACTCTGGCTCTCGTAGAGAAACAGGGGCACAGAAACTCATGTCTAAGTGAGACTCATATATAAAGGTTAAGTGTTCATCAAGCAGACATCTGAAAGCAGTGTGGTCCAAACCCACAAGTCCGACATTAACCCATTAACCCACATGTCCAAGACCAATTGCAATGTCCTCCTCCATCTTTCAAAACAGACGACATGTTGCAGGCTGAAGGAGGGGGGCTGAGACAGTGAATGTGTAAGCAGAGCCGCGTGGTCTGTGGATATATCAGCATATCTCTGCACGGCTACTCCAACAACCCGGGCTTCCTTTGAGTAAGTACATGTGTCTTCGGCTCAGGGACGTCTTGCCGGAAAGGAGCCTTGACAGCTAAAGCAGGGAACAAGCTGAGGCAGCTGCACCCTGCTCCCACGTTCAGAAATGAAGAGACCCAACTAGAATGGCAATGCTCAAGGAGCCATTGTCACTCCGCCCTTCATTTAACCGCACGTGTGTACCGCCCAGGTTGGCACAATCCACGAACTAAATCCACATTTGCGAACCTGGCACCCGTTCAAAATTCTTTAACCCCAACATGGAATTAAGTAACATCAGGACCTTAATTCTAAAACTTATGGAATGTTCCCCCAAACGGAAAGTTTGTAAGCCAACTACTCTGTGCCTATATACGCCAAATTTTAGCTATTCTCTTTATGTATGGCCCACTAATATAAAACCAGTGCTCAGAGGAAACAATCATTGCTCGCTATGAAGAAATCTTCATTCCAATTGGAACCTTTCAAAGTCTGTGTCCATCGGCAAAATCAAAGACGGACAGGCCGTGGATAAAGTAAGCACTCTTAGGCACCAGTTCACAGTCCCCTATATCGCCCTATGGTGGGCTTCTGGTCGACCCGTGCCGGCTACCTCGCTCAGCCTTCACGGGGTGTCCACTGGTCACCTTGCTTGTAGACCATGGGCTCTCGCCACTATTCAACAAGTTAGGCTCCTTATGCGACGTGGTGAACTTTACTCGAGTCACCCTCGTGTTCTCCTTTTCAGGTAAACCAAATACACAGGTATCCGTGCCCATACGCAAGCAGTCCTTTTATTGCTGCATTTCTCCGACCTCCACACCATATGTAGAGCCACGTGGACACCCAGCAAGCAATTCAGGCTTCTCACAGGCTCTCTTTAACACACAGTCCCAGGGAGATGTTTTCTCCATAATCCCAGATTTTTTTTTTTAACTTCTGGCCAAGTGTTATGGTTCCTGAGTACACGAAAGCACTGGTGGGCATCTATTTCACTGCATAGCTGTCTTCCCAGAGGTGGTGTAAACCCAGCTAAAGATCACCCCATTTTGGTGGCTCAAAGCAAGTCGGCTTACAAACTTTCATTTTTCCCACTTCCCATATTATCCATAGAAAACATCCGAGTAAAGGGTGGCTTTGTCTGACCTCTGGATAGACAAGGAAGAAGAATTACCACGAGGGCAAGGTCAAACAAATAGCTACTCTCCATCTTAAGATGAGTTTTTCCATTGCCCCACTGCTAGGTATCCTATTTGTGACTCTGGCTCTCGTAGAGAAAAAGGGGCACAGAAAATCATGTCTAAGTGAGACTCATATATAAAGGATAAGTGTTCATCAAGCAGACATCCGAAAGCAGTGTGGTCCAAACCCACAAGTCCGACATTAACCCATTAACACACATGTCTAACACCAATTGCAGTGTCCTCCTCCATCTTTCAATACAGATGACATGTTGCTGTCTGAAGGAGGAGAGACGAGGCAGTGAATGTGTAAGCAGAGCAGCGTGGGCAGTGGATATGTCAGCATATCTCTACATGGCTACTCCAAAAGCCTGGGCTTCCTATGGGTAGGTCCATGTGTCTTCGGCTCAGGGAGGTCTTGCCGGGAAGGATCCTTGACAGCTAAAGCAGGGAACAAGGTGAGGCAGCTGCACCCTGCTCCCACGTTCAGAAATGAAGAGACCCAACTAGAATGGCAATGCTCAAGGAGCCATTGATCACTCCGCCCTTCATTTAACCGCATGTGTGTATCGCCCAGGTTGGCACAATCCACGAACTAAATCCAAATTTGCAAAAATGGCACCCGATCAAAATTCTTTAACCCCAACATGGAATTAAGTAACATCAGGACCTTAATTCTAAAACTTATGGAATGTTCCCCCACTCAGAAAGTTTGTAAGCCAACTACTCTGTGCCTTTATACGCCAAAATTTAGCTATTCACTTTATCTATGGCCCGAAATATAAAACAAGTGCTCAGAGGAAACAATCATTGCTCGCTATGAAGAAATCTTCATTCCAATAGGAACCATTCAAAGTCTGTCTCCATCGGCAAAATCAAAGCCGGACAGGCCGTGCATAACTCAGCACTCTTAGGCACCAGTTCACAGTCTCCAATATCGTCCTCTGGTGGGCTTCGGGTCGACCCGTGCCAGTTACCTCGCTCAGCCTTCACGGGGTATCCACCGGTCAACTTGCTTGTAGACCATGGGCTCTCGCCACTATTCAACAAGTTGGGCTCCTGATGCGACGTGGTGAACTTTACTCGAGTCACCCTCGTGTTCTCCTTTTCAGGTAAACCAAATCCACAGGTATCCGTGCCCATATGCAAGCAGTCCTTTTATTGCTGCATTTCTCCGACCTCCACACCACATGTAGATCCACGTGGACACTCAGGAAGCAATTCAGCCTGCTCACAGTCTCTCTTTAACACACAGTCCCTGGGAGATGTTTTGTCCCTACTCCCAGATTTTTTTAAACTTCTGGCAATGACATATGGTTCCAGAGTACAGGAAAGCACTGGTGGGCATCAATTTCACTGCATAGCTGTCTTCCCAGAGGTGGTCTAAACCCAGCTAAAGATCACCCCATTTTGGTGGCTCAAAGCAAGTGGGCTTACAAACTTTCATTTTCACCACTTCCCATAGTTTCCCCAGAAAACAACCGAGTAAAGGGTGGCTTTGTCTGACCTCTCGATAGACAAGAAAGAATTACCATGAGGACAAGGTCAAACAAATAGCTACTCTCCATCTTAAGATGAGTTTTTCCATTGGCCCACTGCTAGGTATCCTATTTGTGACTCTGGCTCTCGTAGAGAAACAGGGGCACAGAAACTCATGTCTAAGTGACACTCATATATAAAGGTTAAGTGTTCATCAAGCAGACATCTGAAAGCAGTGTGGTCCAAACCCACAAGTCCGACATTTACCCATTAACCCGCATGTCGAACACCAATTGCAATGTCCTCCTCCATCTTTCAAAACAGACGACATGTTGCCGGCTGAAGGAGGAGATCCTAGGCAGTGAATGTGTAAGCAGAGCCGCTAGGGCAGTGAATATGTCAGCATATCTCTGCACGGCTTCTCCAACAGCCCGAACTTCCTCTGGGTAGGTCCATGTGTCTTCGGTTCAGGACGTCTTGCCGGAAAGGAGCCTTGACAACTAAAGCAGGTAAGAAGCTGAGGCAGCAGCACCCTGCTCCCACGTTCAGAAATGAAAAGACCCAACTAGAATGGCAATGCTCAAGGAGCCATTGATCCCTCCGCCCTTGATTTAACCGCACGTGTTTATCGCCCAGGTTGGCACAATCCATGAACTAAATCCAAATTTGCAAACCTGGCACCCGATCAAAATTCTTTAACCCCAACATGGAATTAAGTAACATCAGGACCTTAATTCTAAAACTTATGGAATGTTCCCCGACTCAGAATGTTTGTAAGCCAACTACTCTGTGCCTTTATACGCCAAATTTTAGCTATTAACTTTATTTTTGGCCCACTAATATAAAACCAGTGCTCAGAGGAAACAATCATTGCTCGCCATCAAGAAATCTTCATTCTAATAGGAACCTTTGAAAGTCTGTGTTAATCGGCAAAATCAAAGCGGACTGGCTGTGCATAAAGTCAGCACTCTTAGGCACCAGTTCACAGTCCCCAATATCGCCCTCTGGTGGGCTTCTGGTCGACCCGTGCCGGTACCTCACTCAGCCTTCATGGGGTGTCCACTGGTCACCTTGCTTTTAGACCATGGGCTCTCGCCACTATTCAACAAGTTGGGCTCCTGATGCGACGTGGTGAACTTTACTCGAGTCACCCTCGTGTTCTGCTTTTCAGGTAAACAAATCCACAGGTATCCGTGCCCATACGCAAGCAGTCCTTTTATTGCTGCATTTCCCCGACCTCCACACCATATGTAGATACACGTGGACACCCAGCAAGCAATTCAGCCTGCTCACAGGCTCTCTTTAACACACACTCCCAGGGAGATGTTTTCTCCATAATCCCAGATATTTTTTTTAATTTCTGGCAAAGACTTATGTTTCCTGAGTACAACAAAGCACTGGTGGGCATCTATTTCACTGCATAGCTGTCTTCCCAGAGGTGGTCATACCCGGCTAAAGATCACCCCATTTTGGTGGCTCAAGGCAAGTGGGCTTACAAACTTTCATTTTTCCCACTTCCCATATTTTCCCTAGAAAACAACCGCGTAAAGGGTGGCTTTGTCTGACTTCTGGATAGACAAGGAAGAAGAATTACCACAATGGCAAGGTCAAACAAATAGCTACTCTCCATCTTAAGATGAGTTTTTCCATTGCCCCACTGCTAGGTATCCTATTTGTGACTCTGGCTCTCGTAGAGAAACAGGGGCACAGAAACTCATGTCTAAGTGAGACTCATATGTAAAGGTTAAGTGTTCATCAAGCAGACATCTGAAAGCAGTGTGGTCCAAACCCACAAGTCCGACATTAACCCATTAACCCACATGTCCAAGACCAATTGCAATGTCCTCCTCCATCTTTCAAAACAGACGACATGTTGCAGGCTGAAGGAGGGGGGCCGAGACAGTGAATGTGTAAGCAGAGCCGCGTGGTCTGTGGATATATCAGCATATCTCTGCACGGCTACTCCAACAACCCGGGCTTCCTTTGGGTAAGTACATGTGTCTTCGGCTCAGGGACGTCTTGCCGGAAAGCAGCCTTGACAGCTAAAGCAGGGAACAAGCTGAGGCAGCTGCACCCTGCTCCCACGTTCAGAAATGAAGAGACCCAACTAGAATGGCAATGCTCAAGGAGCCATTGTCACTCCGCCCTTCATTTAACCGCACGTGTGTATCGCCCAGGTTGGCACAATCCACGAACTAAATCCACATTTGCGAACCTGGCACCCGTTCAAAATTCTTTAACCCCAACATGGAATTAAGTAACATCAGGAACTTAATTCTAAAACTTATGGAATATTCCCCGACTCAGAATGTTTGTAAGCCAACTACTCTGTGCCGATATACGCCAAATTTTAGCTATTCACTTTATGTATTGCCCACTAATATAAAACCAGTGCTCAGAGGAAACAATCATTGCTCGCTATGAAGAAATCTTCATTCTAATTGGAACCTTTCAAAGTCTGTGTCCATCGGCAAAATCAAAGACGGACAGGCCGTGGATAAAGTAAGCACTCTTAGGCACAAGTTCACAGTCCCCTATATCGCCCTCTGGTGGGCTTCTGGTCGACCCGTGCCGGCTACCTCGCTCAGCCTTCACGGGGTGTCCACTGGTCACCTTGCTTGTAGACCATGGGCTCTCGCCACTATTCAACAAGTTAGGCTCCTTATGCGACGTGGTGAACTTTACTCGAGTCACTCCTGTGTTCTCCTTTTCAGGTAAACCAAATCCACAGGTATTCGTAACCATACGCAAGCAATCCTTTTATTGCTGCATTTCTCCGACCTCCACACCATATGTAGATCCATGTGGACATCCAGCAAGCAATTCAGGCTGCTCACAGGCTCTCTTTAACACACAGTCCCAGGGAGATGTTTTCTCCATAATCCCAGATTTTTTTTTTTCAACATCTGGCCAAGTCTTATGGTTCCTGAGTACACGAAAGCACTGGTGGGCATCTATTTCACTGCATAGCTGTCTTCCCAGAGGTGGTGTAAACCCAGCTAAAGATCACCCCATTTTGGTGGCTCAAAGCAAGTCGGCTTACAAACTTTCATTTTTCCCACTTCCCATATTATCCCTAGAAAACAACCGAGTAAAGGGTGGCTTTGTCTGACCTCTGGATAGACAAGGAAGAAGAATTACCACGAAGGCAAGGTCAAACAAATAGCTACTCTCCATCTTAAGATGAGTTTTTCCATTGCCCCACTGCTAGGTATCCTATTAGTGACTCTGGCTCTCGTAGAGAAAAAGGGGCACAGAATATCATGTCTAAGTGAGACTCATATATAAACGTTAAGTGTTCATCAAGAAGACATCCGAAAGCAGTGTGGTCCAAACCCACAAGTCCGACATTAACCTATTAACACACATGTCTAACACCAATTGCAGTGTCCTCCTCCATCTTTCAATACAGATGACATGTTGCTGTCTGAAGGAGGAGAGACGAGGCAGTGAATGTGTAAGCTGAGCAGCGTTGGCAGTGGATATGTCAGCATATCTCTACACGGCTACTCCAACAGCCTGGGCTTCCTCTGGGTAGGTCCATGTGTCTTCGGCTCAGGGACGTCTTGCCGGGAAGGAGGCTTGACAGCTAAAGCAGGGAACAAGGTGAGGCAGCTGCACCCTGCTCCCACGTTCAGAAATGAAGAGACCCAACTAGAATGGCAATGCTCACGGAGCCATTGATCACTCCGCCCTTCATTTAACCGCACGTGTGTATCGTCCAGGTTGGCACAATCCATGATCTAAATCCAAATTTGCAAACCTGGCACCCGATCAAAATTCTTTAACCCCAACATGGAATTAAGTAACATCAGGACCTTAATTCTAAAACTTATGGAATATTCCCCCACTCAGAAAGTTTGTAAGCCAACTACTCTGTGCCACTATACGCCAAAATTTAGCTATTCACTTTATCTATGGCCCAAAATATAAAACAAGTTCTCAGAGGAAACAATCATTGCTCGCTATGAAGAAATCTTCATTCCAATAGGAACCATTCAAAGTCTGTCTCCCATCGGCAAAATCAAAGCTGGACAGGCCGTGCATAAACTCAGCACTCTTAGGCACCAGTTCATAGTCTCCAATATCGTCCTCTGATGGGCTTCGGGTCGAACCGTGCCAGTTACCTCGCTCAGCCTTCACGGGGTATCCACCGGTCACCTTGCTTGTAGACCATGGGCTCTCGCCACTATTCAACAAGTTGGGCTCCTGATGCCTCGTGGTGAACTTTACTCGAGTCACCCTCGTGTTCTCCTTTTCAGGTAAACCAAATCCACAGGTGTCCGTGCCCATTCGCAAGCAGTCCTTTTATTGCTGCATTTCTCCGACCTCCACACCACATGTAGATCCACGTGGACACTCAGGAAGCAATTCAGCCTTCTCACAGGCTCTCTTTAACCCACAGTCCCAGGGAGATGTTTTCTCCATACTCCCAGATTTTTTTTTTAACTTCAGGCAAAGACATATGGTTCCAGAGTACAGGAAAGCACTGGTGGGCATCAATTTCACTGCATAGCTGTCTTCCCAGAGGTGGTCTAAACCCAGCTAAAGATCACCCCATTTTGGTGGCTCAAAGCAAGTGGGCTTACAAACTTTCATTTTCACCACTTCCCATAGTTTCCCCAGAAAACAACCGAGTAAAGGGTAGCTTTGTCTGACCTCTCGATAGACAAGAAAGAAGAATTATAATGAGGGCAAGGTCAAACAAATAGCTACTCTCCATCTTAAGATGAGTTTTTCCATTGCCCCACTGCTAGGTATCCTATTTGTGACTCTGGCTCTCGTAGAGAAACAGGGGCACAGAAACTCATGTCTAAGTGACACTCATATATAAAGGTTAAGTGTTCATCAAGCAGACATCCGAAAGCAGTGTGGTCCAACCCCACAAGTCCGACATTTACCCATTAACCCGCATGTCTAACACCAATTGCAATGTCCTCCTCAATCTTTCAAAACAAACGACATGTTGCCGGCTGAAGGAGGAGAGCAGAGGCAATGAATGTGTAAGCAGAGCCGCGTGGGCAGTGAATATGTCAGCATATCTCTGCACGGCTACTCCAACAGCACGGGCTTCCTCTGGGTAGGTCCATGTGTCTTCGGTTCAGGACGTCTTGCCGGAAAGGAGCCTTGACAACTAAAGCAGGTAAGAAGCTGAGGCAGCTGCACCCTGCTCCCACGTTCAGAAATGAAAAGACCCAACTAGAATGGCAATGCTCAAGGAGCCATTGATCCCTCCGCCCTTGATTTAACCGCACGTGTGTATCGCCCAGGTTGGCACAATCCATGAACTAAATCCAAATTTGCAAACCTGGCACCCGATCAAAATTCTTTAACCCAAACATGGAATTAAGTAACATCAGGACCTTAATTCTAAAACTTATGGAATGTTCCCCGACTCAGAATGTTTGTAAGCCAAGTACTCTGTGCCTTTATACGCCAAATTTTAGCTATTCACTTTATGTATGGCCCACTAATATAAAACCAGTGCTCAGAGGAAACAATCATTGCTCGCCATCAAGAAATCTTCATTCTAATAGGAACCTTTCAAAGTCTGTGTTAATCGGCAAAATCAAAGCCGGACTGGCTGTGCATAAAGTCAGCACTCTTAGGCACCAGTTCACAGTCCCCAATATCGCCCTCTGGTGGGCTTCTGGTCGACCCGTGCCAGTTACCTCGCTCAGCCTTCACGGGGTATCCACCGGTCACCTTGCTTGTAGACCATGGGCTCTCGCCACTATTCAACAAGTTGGGCTCCTGATGCGACGCGGTGAACTTTACTCGAGTCACCCTCGTGTTCTCCTTTTCAGGTAAACAAATCCACAGGTATCCGTGCCCATACGCAAGCAGTCATTTTATTGCTGCATTTCTCCGACCTCCACACCATATGTAGATACACGTGGACACCCAGCAAGCAATTCAGCCTGCTCACAGGCTCTCTTTAACACACACTCCCAGGGAGATGTTTTCTCCCTAATCCCAGATATTTTTTTAACTTATGGTAAAGACTTATGGTTCCTGAGTACAACAAAGCACTGGCGGGCATCTATTTCACTGCATAGCTGTCTTCCCAGAGGTGGTCAAAACCCGGCTAAAGATCACCCCATTTTGGAGGCTCAAGGCAAGGGGGCTTACAAACTTTCATTTTTCCCACTTCCCATATTTTCCCTAGAAAACAACCGCGTAAAGGTTGGCTTTGTCTGACCTCTGGATAGACAAGGAAGAAGAATTACCACAATGGCAAGGTCAAACAAATAGCTACTCTCCATCTTAAGATGAGTTTTTCCATTGCCCCACTGCTAGGTATCCTATTTGTGACTCTGGCTCTCGTAGAGAAACAGGGGCACAGAAACTCATGTCTAAGTGACACTCATATATAAAGGTTAAGTGTTCATCAAGCAGACATCTGAAAGCAGTGTGGTCCAAACCCACAAGTCCGACATTAACCCATTAACCCACATGTCCAAGACCAATTGCAATGTCCTCCTCCATCTCTCAAGACAGGCGACATGTTGCAGGCTAAAGGAGGGGGCCGAGACAGTGAATGTGTAAGCAGAGCCGCGTGGTCTGTGGATATATCAGCATATCTCTGCACGGCTACTCCAACAACCCGGGCTTCCTTTGGGTAAGTACATGTGTCTTCGGCTCAGGGACGTCTTGCCGGAAAGGAGCCTTGACAGCTAAAGCAGGGAACAAGCTGAGGCAGCTGCACCCTGCTCCCACGTTCAGAAATGAAGAGACCCAACTAGAATGGGAATGCTCATGGAGCCATTGTCATCCGCCCTTCATTTAACCGCACGTGTGTATCGCCCAGGTTGGCACAATCCACGAACTAAATCCACATTTGCGAACCTGGCACCCGTTCAAAATTCTTTAACCCCAACATGGAATTAAGTAACATCAGGACCTTAATTCTAAAACTTATGGAATGTTCCCCCAAACGGAAAGTTTGTAAGCCAACTACTCTGTGCCTATATACGCCAAATTTTAGCTATTCACTTTATGTCTGGCCCACTAATATAAAACCAGTGCTCAGAGGAAACAATCATTGCTCGCTATGAAGAAATCTTCCTTCCAATTGGAACCTTTCAAAGTCTGTGTCCATCGGTAAAATCAAAGACGGACAGGCCGTGGATAAAGTAAGCACTCTTAGGCACCAGTTCACAGTCTGCTATATCGCCCTCTGGTGGGCTTCTGGTCGACCCGTGCCGGCTACCTCGCTCAGCCTTCACGGGGTGTCCACTGGTCACCTTCCTTGTTGACCATGGGCTCTCGCCAGTATTCAACAAGTTAGGCTCCTTATGCGACGTGGTGAACTTTACTCGAGTCACCCTCGTGTTCTCCTTTTCAGGTAAACAAATCCACAGGTATCCGTGCCCATACGCAAGCAGTCCTTTTATTGCTGCATTTCTACGACCTCCACACCATGTGTAGATCCACGTGGACACTCAGGAAGCAATTCAGCCTTCTCACAGGCTCTCTTTAACACACAGTCCCTGGGAGATGTTTTCTCCATACTCCCAGATTTTTTTTTTTTAACTTCAGGCAAAGACATATGGTTCCAGAGTACAGGAAAGCACTGGTGGGCATCAATTTCACTGCATAGCTGTCTTCCCAGAGGTGGTCTAAACCCAGCTAAAGATCACCCCATTTTGGTGGCTCAAAGCAAGTGGGCTTACAAACTTTCATTTTCACCACTTCCCATAGTTTCCCCAGAAAACAACCGAGTAAAGGGTAGCTTTGTCTGACCTCTCGATAGACAAGAAAGAAGAATTATCATGAGGGCAAGGTCAAACAAATAGCTACTCTCCATCTTAAGATGAGTTTTTCCATTGCCCCACTGCTAGGTATCCTATTTGTGAGTCTGGCTCTCGTAGAGAAACAGGGGCACAGAAACTCATGTCTAAGTGACACTCATATATAAAGGTTAAGTGTTCATCAAGCAGACATTCGAAAGCAGTGTGGTCCAACCCCACAAGTCCGACATTTACCCATTAACCCGCATGTCTAACACCAATTGCAATGTCCTCCTCCATCTTTCAAAACAGACGACATGTTGCCGGCTGAAGGAGGAGAGCAGAGGCAATGAATGTGTAAGCAGAGCCGCTAGGGCAGTGAATATGTCAGCATATCTCTGCACGGCTACTCCAACAGCACGGGCTTCCTCTGGGTAGGTCCATGTGTCTTCGGTTCAGGACGTCTTGCCGGAAAGGAGCCTTGACAACTACAGCAGGTAAGAAGCTGAGGCAGCTGCACCCTGCTCCCACGTTCAGAAATGAAAAGCCCCAACTAGAATGGCAATGCTCAAGGAGCCATTGATCCCTCCGCCCTTGATTTAACCGCACGTGTGTATCGCCCAGGTTGGCACAATCCATGAACTAAATCCAAATTTGCAAACCTGGCACCCGATCAAAATTCTTTAACCCCAACATGGAATTAAGTAACATCAGGACCTTAATTCTAAAACTTATGGAATGTTCCCCGACTCAGAATGTTTGTAAGCCAACTACTCTGTGCCTTTATACGCCAAAATTTAGCTATTCACTTTAACTATGGCCCAAAATATAAAACCAGTTCTCAGAGGAAACAATCATTGCTCGCTATGAAGAAATCTTCATTCCAATAGGAACCATTCAAAGTCTGTCTCCCATCGGCAAAATCAAAGCTGGACAGGCCGTGCATAAACTCAGCACTCTTAGGCACCAGTTCACAGTCTCCAATATCGTCCTCTGGTGGGCTTCGGGTCGACCCGTGCCAGTTACCTCGCTCAACCTTCACGGGGTATCCACCGGTCACCTTGCTTGTAGACCATGGGCTCTCGCCACTATTCAACAAGTTGGGCTCCTGATGCGACGTGGTGAACTTTACTCGAGTCACCCTCGTGTTCTCCTTTTCAGGTAAACCAAATCCACAGGTATCCGTGCCCATATGCAAGCAGTCCTTTTATTGCTGCATTTCTCCGACCTCCACACCACATGTAGATCCACGTGGACACTCAGGAAGCAATTCAGCCTGCTCACAGTCTCTCTTTAACACACAGTCCCTGGGAGATGTTTTGTCCCTACTCCCAGATTTTTTTAAACTTCTGGCAATGACATATGGTTCCAGAGTACAGGAAAGCACTGGTGGGCATCAATTTCACTGCATAGCTGTCTTCCCAGAGGTGGTCTAAACCCAGCTAAAGATCACCCCATTTTGGTGGCTCAAAGCAAGTGGGCTTACAAACTTTCATTTTCACCACTTCCCATAGTTTCCCCAGAAAACAACCGAATAAAGGGTGGCTTTGTCTGACCTCTCGATAGACAAGAAAGAATTACCATGAGGACAAGGTCAAACAAATAGCTACTCTCCATCTTAAGATGAGTTTTTCCATTGGCCCACTGCTAGGTATCCTATTTGTGACTTTGGCTCTCGTAGAGAAACAGGGGCACAGAAACTCATGTCTAAGTGACACTCATATATAAAGGTTAAGTGTTCATCAAGCAGACATCTGAAAGCAGTGTGGTCCAAACCCACAAGTCCGACATTTACCCATTAACCCGCATGTCGAACACCAATTGCAATGTCCTCCTCCATCTTTCAAAACAGACGACATGTTGCCGGCTGAAGGAGGAGATCCTAGGCAGTGAATGTGTAAGCAGAGCCGCTAGGGCAGTGAATATGTCAGCATATCTCTGCACGGCTACTCCAACAGCCCGAACTTCCTCTGGGTAGGTCCATGTGTCTTCGGTTCAGGACGTCTTGCCAGAAAGGAGCCTTGACAACTAAAGCAGGTAAGAAGCTGAGGCAGCAGCACCCTGCTCCCACGTTCAGAAATGAAAAGACCCAACTAGAATGGCAATGCTCAAGGAGCCATTGATCCCTCCGCCCTTGATTTAACCGCACGTGTGTATCGCCCAGGTTGGCACAATCCATGAACTAAATCCAAATTTGCAAACCTGGCACCCGATCAAAATTCTTTAACCCCAACATGGAATTAAGTAACATCAGGACCTTAATTCTAAAACTTATGGAATGTTCCCCGACTCAGAATGTTTGTAAGCCAACTACTCTGTGCCTTTATACGCCAAATTTTAGCTATTAACTTTATTTTTGGCCCACTAATATAAAACCAGTGCTCAGAGGAAACAATCATTGCTCGCCATGAAGAAATCTTCATTCTAATAGGAACCTTTGAAAGTCTGTGTTAATCGGCAAAATCAAAGCGGACTGGCTGTGCATAAAGTCAGCACTCTTAGGCACCAGTTCACAGTCCCCAATATCGCCCTCTGGTGGGCTTCTGGTCGACCCGTGCCGGTACCTCACTCAGCCTTCATGGGGTGTCCACTGGTCACCTTGCTTTTAGACCATGGGCTCTCGCCACTATTCAACAAGTTGGGCTCCTGATGCGACGTGGTGAACTTTACTCGAGTCACCCTCGTGTTCTGCTTTTCAGGTAAACAAATCCACAGGTATCCGTGCCCATACGCAAGCAGTCCTTTTATTGCTGCATTTCCCCGACCTCCACACCATATGTAGATACACGTGGACACCCAGCAAGCAATTCAGCCTGCTCACAGGCTCTCTTTAACACACACTCCCAGGGAGATGTTTTCTCCATAATCCCAGATATTTTTTTTAATTTCTGGCAAAGACTTATGTTTCCTGAGTACAACAAAGCACTGGTGGGCATCTATTTCACTGCATAGCTGTCTTCCCAGAGGTGGTCATACCCGGCTAAAGATCACCCCATTTTGGTGGCTCAAGGCAAGTGGGCTTACAAACTTTCATTTTTCCCACTTCCCATATTTTCCCTAGAAAACAACCGCGTAAAGGGTGGCTTTGTCTGACTTCTGGATAGACAAGGAAGAAGAATTACCACAATGGCAAGGTCAAACAAATAGCTACTCTCCATCTTAAGATGAGTTTTTCCATTGCCCCACTGCTAGGTATCCTATTTGTGACTCTGGCTCTCGTAGAGAAACAGGGGCACAGAAACTCATGTCTAAGTGACACTCATATATAAAGGTTAAGTGTTCATCAAGCAGACATCTGAAAGCAGTGTGGTCCAAACCCACAAGTCCGACATTAACCCATTAACCCACATGTCCAAGACCAATTGCAATGTCCTCCTCCATCTTTCAAAACAGACGACATGTTGCAGGCTGAAGGAGGGGGGCCGAGACAGTGAATGTGTAAGCAGAGCCGCGTGGTCTGTGGATATATCAGCATATCTCTGCATGGCTACTCCAACAACCCGGGCTTCCTTTGGGTAAGTACATGTGTCTTCGGCTCAGGGACGTCTTGCCGGAAAGCAGCCTTGACAGCTAAAGCAGGGAACAAGCTGAGGCAGCTGCACCCTGCTCCCACGTTCAGAAATGAAGAGACCCAACTAGAATGGCAATGCTCAAGGAGCCATTGTCACTCCGCCCTTCATTTAACCGCACGTGTGTATCGCCCAGGTTGGCACAATCCACGAACTAAATCCACATTTGCGAACCTGGCACCCGTTCAAAATTCTTTAACCCCAACATGGAATTAAGTAACATCAGGAACTTAATTCTAAAACTTATGGAATATTCCCCGACTCAGAATGTTTGTAAGCCAACTACTCTGTGCCGATATACGCCAAATTTTAGCTATTCACTTTATGTATTGCCCACTAATATAAAACCAGTGCTCAGAGGAAACAATCATTGCTCGCTATGAAGAAATCTTCATTCTAATTGGAACCTTTCAAAGTCTGTGTCCATCGGCAAAATCAAAGACGGACAGGCCGTGGATAAAGTAAGCACTCTTAGGCACAAGTTCACAGTCCCCTATATCGCCCTCTGGTGGGCTTCTGGTCGACCCGTGCCGGCTACCTCGCTCAGCCTTCACGGGGTGTCCACTGGTCACCTTGCTTGTAGACCATGGGCTCTCGCCACTATTCAACAAGTTAGGCTCCTTATGCGACGTGGTGAACTTTACTCGAGTCACTCCTGTGTTCTCCTTTTCAGGTAAACCAAATCCACAGGTATTCGTAACCATACGCAAGCAATCCTTTTATTGCTGCATTTCTCCGACCTCCACACCATATGTAGATCCATGTGGACATCCAGCAAGCAATTCAGGCTGCTCACAGGCTCTCTTTAACACACAGTCCCAGGGAGATGTTTTCTCCATAATCCCAGATTTTTTTTTTTCAACTTCTGGCCAAGTCTTATGGTTCCTGAGTACACGAAAGCACTGGTGGGCATCTATTTCACTGCATAGCTGTCTTCCCAGAGGTGGTGTAAACCCAGCTAAAGATCACCCCATTTTGGTGGCTCAAAGCAAGTCGGCTTACAAACTTTCATTTTTCCCACTTCCCATATTATCCCTAGAAAACAACCGAGTAAAGGGTGGCTTTGTCTGACCTCTGGATAGACAAGGAAGAAGAATTACCACGAAGGCAAGGTCAAACAAATAGCTACTCTCCATCTTAAGATGAGTTTTTCCATTGCCCCACTGCTAGGTATCCTATTAGTGACTCTGGCTCTCGTAGAGAAAAAGGGGCACAGAATATCATGTCTAAGTGAGACTCATATATAAACGTTAAGTGTTCATCAAGAAGACATCCGAAAGCAGTGTGGTCCAAACCCACAAGTCCGACATTAACCTATTAACACACATGTCTAACACCAATTGCAGTGTCCTCCTCCATCTTTCAATACAGATGACATGTTGCTGTCTGAAGGAGGAGAGACGAGGCAGTGAATGTGTAAGCTGAGCAGCGTTGGCAGTGGATATGTCAGCATATCTCTACACGGCTACTCCAACAGCCTGGGCTTCCTCTGGGTAGGTCCATGTGTCTTCGGCTCAGGGACGTCTTGCCGGGAAGGAGGCTTGACAGCTAAAGCAGGGAACAAGGTGAGGCAGCTGCACCCTGCTCCCACGTTCAGAAATGAAGAGACCCAACTAGAATGGCAATGCTCACGGAGCCATTGATCACTCCGCCCTTCATTTAACCGCACGTGTGTATCGTCCAGGTTGGCACAATCCATGATCTAAATCCAAATTTGCAAACATGGCACCCGATCAAAATTCTTTAACCCCAACATGGAATTAAGTAACATCAGGACCTTAATTCTAAAACTTATGGAATATTCCCCCACTCAGAAAGTTTGTAAGCCAACTACTCTGTGCCACTATACGCCAAAATTTAGCTATTCACTTTATCTATGGCCCAAAATATAAAACAAGTTCTCAGAGGAAACAATCATTGCTCGCTATGAAGAAATCTTCATTCCAATAGGAACCATTCAAAGTCTGTCTCCCATCGGCAAAATCAAAGCTGGACAGGCCGTGCATAAACTCAGCACTCTTAGGCACCAGTTCATAGTCTCCAATATCGTCCTCTGATGGGCTTCGGGTCGAACCGTGCCAGTTACCTCGCTCAGCCTTCACGGGGTATCCACCGGTCACCTTGCTTGTAGACCATGGGCTCTCGCCACTATTCAACAAGTTGGGCTCCTGATGCCTCGTGGTGAACTTTACTCGAGTCACCCTCGTGTTCTCCTTTTCAGGTAAACCAAATCCACAGGTATCCGTGCCCATTCGCAAGCAGTCCTTTTATTGCTGCATTTCTCCGACCTCCACACCACATGTAGATCCACGTGGACACTCAGGAAGCAATTCAGCCTTCTCACAGGCTCTCTTTAACCCACAGTCCCAGGGAGATGTTTTCTCCATACTCCCAGATTTTTTTTTTAACTTCAGGCAAAGACATATGGTTCCAGAGTACAGGAAAGCACTGGTGGGCATCAATTTCACTGCATAGCTGTCTTCCCAGAGGTGGTCTAAACCCAGCTAAAGATCACCCCATTTTGGTGGCTCAAAGCAAGTGGGCTTACAAACTTTCATTTTCACCACTTCCCATAGTTTCCCCAGAAAACAACCGAGTAAAGGGTAGCTTTGTCTGACCTCTCGATAGACAAGAAAGAAGAATTATCATGAGGGCAAGGTCAAACAAATAGCTACTCTCCATCTTAAGATGAGTTTTTCCATTGCCCCACTGCTAGGTATCCTATTTGTGACTCTGGCTCTCGTAGAGAAACAGGGGCACAGAAACTCATGTCTAAGTGACACTCATATATAAAGGTTAAGTGTTCATCAAGCAGACATCCGAAAGCAGTGTGGTCCAACCCCACAAGTCCGACATTTACCCATTAACCCGCATGTCTAACACCAATTGCAATGTCCTCCTCAATCTTTCAAAACAAACGACATGTTGCCGGCTGAAGGAGGAGAGCAGAGGCAATGAATGTGTAAGCAGAGCCGCGTGGGCAGTGAATATGTCAGCATATCTCTGCACGGCTACTCCAACAGCACGGGCTTCCTCTGGGTAGGTCCATGTGTCTTCGGTTCAGGACGTCTTGCCGGAAAGGAGCCTTGACAACTAAAGCAGGTAAGAAGCTGAGGCAGCTGCACCCTGCTCCCACGTTCAGAAATGAAAAGACCCAACTAGAATGGCAATGCTCAAGGAGCCATTGATCCCTCCGCCCTTGATTTAACCGCACGTGTGTATCGCCCAGGTTGGCACAATCCATGAACTAAATCCAAATTTGCAAACCTGGCACCCGATCAAAATTCTTTAACCCAAACATGGAATTAAGTAACATCAGGACCTTAATTCTAAAACTTATGGAATGTTCCCCGACTCAGAATGTTTGTAAGCCAAGTACTCTGTGCCTTTATACGCCAAATTTTAGCTATTCACTTTATGTATGGCCCACTAATATAAAACCAGTGCTCAGAGGAAACAATCATTGCTCGCCATCAAGAAATCTTCATTCTAATAGGAACCTTTCAAAGTCTGTGTTAATCGGCAAAATCAAAGCCGGACTGGCTGTGCATAAAGTCAGCACTCTTAGGCACCAGTTCACAGTCCCCAATATCGCCCTCTGGTGGGCTTCTGGTCGACCCGTGCCAGTTACCTCGCTCAGCCTTCACGGGGTATCCACCGGTCACCTTGCTTGTAGACCATGGGCTCTCGCCACTCTTCAACAAGTTGGGCTCCTGATGCGACGCGGTGAACTTTACTCGAGTCACCCTCGTGTTCTCCTTTTCAGGTAAACAAATCCACAGGTATCCGTGCCCATACGCAAGCAGTCATTTTGTTGCTGCATTTCTCCGACCTCCACACCATATGTAGATACACGTGGACACCCAGCAAGCAATTCAGCCTGCTCACAGGCTCTCTTTAACACACACTCCCAGGGAGATGTTTTCTCCCTAATCCCAGATATTTTTTTAACTTATGGTAAAGACTTATGGTTCCTGAGTACAACAAAGCACTGGCGGGCATCTATTTCACTGCATAGCTGTCTTCCCAGAGGTGGTCAAAACCCGGCTAAAGATCACCCCATTTTGGAGGCTCAAGGCAAGGGGGCTTACAAACTTTCATTTTTCCCACTTCCCATATTTTCCCTAGAAAACAACCGCGTAAAGGTTGGCTTTGTCTGACCTCTGGATAGACAAGGAAGAAGAATTACCACAATGGCAAGGTCAAACAAATAGCTACTCTCCATCTTAAGATGAGTTTTTCCATTGCCCCACTGCTAGGTATCCTATTTGTGACTCTGGCTCTCGTAGAGAAACAGGGGCACAGAAACTCATGTCTAAGTGACACTCATATATAAAGGTTAAGTGTTCATCAAGCAGACATCTGAAAGCAGTGTGGTCCAAACCCACAAGTCCGACATTAACCCATTAACCCACATGTCCAAGACCAATTGCAATGTCCTCCTCCATCTCTCAAGACAGGCGACATGTTGCAGGCTAAAGGAGGGGGCCGAGACAGTGAATGTGTAAGCAGAGCCGCGTGGTCTGTGGATATATCAGCATATCTCTGCACGGCTACTCCAACAACCCGGGCTTCCTTTGGGTAGGTACATGTGTCTTCGGCTCAGGGACGTCTTGCCGGAAAGGAGCCTTGACAGCTAAAGCAGGGAACAAGCTGAGGCAGCTGCACCCTGCTCCCACGTTCAGAAATGAAGAGACCCAACTAGAATGGGAATGCTCATGGAGCCATTGTCATCCGCCCTTCATTTAACCGCACGTGTGTATCGCCCAGGTTGGCACAATCCACGAACTAAATCCACATTTGCGAACCTGGCACCCGTTCAAAATTCTTTAACCCCAACATGGAATTAAGTAACATCAGGACCTTAATTCTAAAACTTATGGAATGTTCCCCCAAACGGAAAGTTTGTAAGCCAACTACTCTGTGCCTATATACGCCAAATTTTAGCTATTCACTTTATGTCTGGCCCACTAATATAAAACCAGTGCTCAGAGGAAACAATCATTGCTCGCTATGAAGAAATCTTCCTTCCAATTGGAACCTTTCAAAGTCTGTGTCCATCGGTAAAATCAAAGACGGACAGGCCGTGGATAAAGTAAGCACTCTTAGGCACCAGTTCACAGTCTGCTATATCGCCCTCTGGTGGGCTTCTGGTCGACCCGTGCCGGCTACCTCGCTCAGCCTTCACGGGGTGTCCACTGGTCACCTTCCTTGTTGACCATGGGCTCTCGCCAGTATTCAACAAGTTAGGCTCCTTATGCGACGTGGTGAACTTTACTCGAGTCACCCTCGTGTTCTCCTTTTCAGGTAAACAAATCCACAGGTATCCGTGCCCATACGCAAGCAGTCCTTTTATTGCTGCATTTCTACGACCTCCACACCATGTGTAGATCCACGTGGACACTCAGGAAGCAATTCAGCCTTCTCACAGGCTCTCTTTAACACACAGTCCCTGGGAGATGTTTTCTCCATACTCCCAGATTTTTTTTTTTTAACTTCAGGCAAAGACATATGGTTCCAGAGTACAGGAAAGCACTGGTGGGCATCAATTTCACTGCATAGCTGTCTTCCCAGAGGTGGTCTAAACCCAGCTAAAGATCACCCCATTTTGGTGGCTCAAAGCAAGTGGGCTTACAAACTTTCATTTTCACCACTTCCCATAGTTTCCCCAGAAAACAACCGAGTAAAGGGTAGCTTTGTCTGACCTCTCGATAGACAAGAAAGAAGAATTATCATGAGGGCAAGGTCAAACAAATAGCTACTCTCCATCTTAAGATGAGTTTTTCCATTGCCCCACTGCTAGGTATCCTATTTGTGAGTCTGGCTCTCGTAGAGAAACAGGGGCACAGAAACTCATGTCTAAGTGACACTCATATATAAAGGTTAAGTGTTCATCAAGCAGACATTCGAAAGCAGTGTGGTCCAACCCCACAAGTCCGACATTTACCCATTAACCCGCATGTCTAACACCAATTGCAATGTCCTCCTCCATCTTTCAAAACAGACGACATGTTGCCGGCTGAAGGAGGAGAGCAGAGGCAATGAATGTGTAAGCAGAGCCGCTAGGGCAGTGAATATGTCAGCATATCTCTGCACGGCTACTCCAACAGCACGGGCTTCCTCTGGGTAGGTCCATGTGTCTTCGGTTCAGGACGTCTTGCCGGAAAGGAGCCTTGACAACTAAAGCAGGTAAGAAGCTGAGGCAGCTGCACCCTGCTCCCACGTTCAGAAATGAAAAGCCCCAACTAGAATGGCAATGCTCAAGGAGCCATTGATCCCTCCGCCCTTGATTTAACCGCACGTGTGTATCGCCCAGGTTGGCACAATCCATGAACTAAATCCAAATTTGCAAACCTGGCACCCGATCAAAATTCTTTAACCCCAACATGGAATTAAGTAACATCAGGACCTTAATTCTAAAACTTATGGAATGTTCCCCGACTCAGAATGTTTGTAAGCCAACTACTCTGTGCCTTTATACGCCAAAATTTAGCTATTCACTTTAACTATGGCCCAAAATATAAAACCAGTTCTCAGAGGAAACAATCATTGCTCGCTATGAAGAAATCTTCATTCCAATAGGAACCATTCAAAGTCTGTCTCCCATCGGCAAAATCAAAGCTGGACAGGCCGTGCATAAACTCAGCACTCTTAGGCACCAGTTCACAGTCTCCAATATCGTCCTCTGGTGGGCTTCGGGTCGACCCGTGCCAGTTACCTCGCTCAACCTTCACGGGGTATCCACCGGTCACCTTGCTTGTAGACCATGGGCTCTCGCCACTATTCAACAAGTTGGGCTCCTGATGCGACGTGGTGAACTTTACTCGAGTCACCCTCGTGTTCTCCTTTTCAGGTAAACCAAATCCACAGGTATCCGTGCCCATATGCAAGCAGTCCTTTTATTGCTGCATTTCTCCGACCTCCACACCACATGTAGATCCACGTGGACACTCAGGAAGCAATTCAGCCTGCTCACAGTCTCTCTTTAACACACAGTCCCTGGGAGATGTTTTGTCCCTACTCCCAGATTTTTTTAAACTTCTGGCAATGACATATGGTTCCAGAGTACAGGAAAGCACTGGTGGGCATCAATTTCACTGCATAGCTGTCTTCCCAGAGGTGGTCTAAACCCAGCTAAAGATCACCCCATTTTGGTGGCTCAAAGCAAGTGGGCTTACAAACTTTCATTTTCACCACTTCCCATAGTTTCCCCAGAAAACAACCGAATAAAGGGTGGCTTTGTCTGACCTCTCGATAGACAAGAAAGAATTACCATGAGGACAAGGTCAAACAAATAGCTACTCTCCATCTTAAGATGAGTTTTTCCATTGGCCCACTGCTAGGTATCCTATTTGTGACTTTGGCTCTCGTAGAGAAACAGGGGCACAGAAACTCATGTCTAAGTGACACTCATATATAAAGGTTAAGTGTTCATCAAGCAGACATCTGAAAGCAGTGTGGTCCAAACCCACAAGTCCGACATTTACCCATTAACCCGCATGTCGAACACCAATTGCAATGTCCTCCTCCATCTTTCAAAACAGACGACATGTTGCCGGCTGAAGGAGGAGATCCTAGGCAGTGAATGTGTAAGCAGAGCCGCTAGGGCAGTGAATATGTCAGCATATCTCTGCACGGCTACTCCAACAGCCCGAACTTCCTCTGGGTAGGTCCATGTGTCTTCGGTTCAGGACGTCTTGCCGGAAAGGAGCCTTGACAACTAAAGCAGGTAAGAAGCTGAGGCAGCAGCACCCTGCTCCCACGTTCAGAAATGAAAAGACCCAACTAGAATGGCAATGCTCAAGGAGCCATTGATCCCTCCGCCCTTGATTTAACCGCACGTGTGTATCGCCCAGGTTGGCACAATCCATGAACTAAATCCAAATTTGCAAACCTGGCACCCGATCAAAATTCTTTAACCCCAACATGGAATTAAGTAACATCAGGACCTTAATTCTAAAACTTATGGAATGTTCCCCGACTCAGAATGTTTGTAAGCCAACTACTCTGTGCCTTTATACGCCAAATTTTAGCTATTAACTTTATTTTTGGCCCACTAATATAAAACCAGTGCTCAGAGGAAACAATCATTGCTCGCCATGAAGAAATCTTCATTCTAATAGGAACCTTTGAAAGTCTGTGTTAATCGGCAAAATCAAAGCGGACTGGCTGTGCATAAAGTCAGCACTCTTAGGCACCAGTTCACAGTCCCCAATATCGCCCTCTGGTGGGCTTCTGGTCGACCCGTGCCGGTACCTCACTCAGCCTTCATGGGGTGTCCACTGGTCACCTTGCTTTTAGACCATGGGCTCTCGCCACTATTCAACAAGTTGGGCTCCTGATGCGACGTGGTGAACTTTACTCGAGTCACCCTCGTGTTCTGCTTTTCAGGTAAACAAATCCACAGGTATCCGTGCCCATACGCAAGCAGTCCTTTTATTGCTGCATTTCCCCGACCTCCACACCATATGTAGATACACGTGGACACCCAGCAAGCAATTCAGCCTGCTCACAGGCTCTCTTTAACACACACTCCCAGGGAGATGTTTTCTCCATAATCCCAGATATTTTTTTTAATTTCTGGCAAAGACTTATGTTTCCTGAGTACAACAAAGCACTGGTGGGCATCTATTTCACTGCATAGCTGTCTTCCCAGAGGTGGTCATACCCGGCTAAAGATCACCCCATTTTGGTGGCTCAAGGCAAGTGGGCTTACAAACTTTCATTTTTCCCACTTCCCATATTTTCCCTAGAAAACAACCGCGTAAAGGGTGGCTTTGTCTGACTTCTGGATAGACAAGGAAGAAGAATTACCACAATGGCAAGGTCAAACAAATAGCTACTCTCCATCTTAAGATGAGTTTTTCCATTGCCCCACTGCTAGGTATCCTATTTGTGACTCTGGCTCTCGTAGAGAAACAGGGGCACAGAAACTCATGTCTAAGTGACACTCATATATAAAGGTTAAGTGTTCATCAAGCAGACATCTGAAAGCAGTGTGGTCCAAACCCACAAGTCCGACATTAACCCATTAACCCACATGTCCAAGACCAATTGCAATGTCCTCCTCCATCTTTCAAAACAGACGACATGTTGCAGGCTGAAGGAGGGGGGCCGAGACAGTGAATGTGTAAGCAGAGCCGCGTGGTCTGTGGATATATCAGCATATCTCTGCATGGCTACTCCAACAACCCGGGCTTCCTTTGGGTAAGTACATGTGTCTTCGGCTCAGGGACGTCTTGCCGGAAAGCAGCCTTGACAGCTAAAGCAGGGAACAAGCTGAGGCAGCTGCACCCTGCTCCCACGTTCAGAAATGAAGAGACCCAACTAGAATGGCAATGCTCAAGGAGCCATTGTCACTCCGCCCTTCATTTAACCGCACGTGTGTATCGCCCAGGTTGGCACAATCCACGAACTAAATCCACATTTGCGAACCTGGCACCCGTTCAAAATTCTTTAACCCCAACATGGAATTAAGTAACATCAGGAACTTAATTCTAAAACTTATGGAATATTCCCCGACTCAGAATGTTTGTAAGCCAACTACTCTGTGCCGATATACGCCAAATTTTAGCTATTCACTTTATGTATTGCCCACTAATATAAAACCAGTGCTCAGAGGAAACAATCATTGCTCGCTATGAAGAAATCTTCATTCTAATTGGAACCTTTCAAAGTCTGTGTCCATCGGCAAAATCAAAGACGGACAGGCCGTGGATAAAGTAAGCACTCTTAGGCACAAGTTCACAGTCCCCTATATCGCCCTCTGGTGGGCTTCTGGTCGACCCGTGCCGGCTACCTCGCTCAGCCTTCACGGGGTGTCCACTGGTCACCTTGCTTGTAGACCATGGGCTCTCGCCACTATTCAACAAGTTAGGCTCCTTATGCGACGTGGTGAACTTTACTCGAGTCACTCCTGTGTTCTCCTTTTCAGGTAAACCAAATCCACAGGTATTCGTAACCATACGCAAGCAATCCTTTTATTGCTGCATTTCTCCGACCTCCACACCATATGTAGATCCATGTGGACATCCAGCAAGCAATTCAGGCTGCTCACAGGCTCTCTTTAACACACAGTCCCAGGGAGATGTTTTCTCCATAATCCCAGATTTTTTTTTTTCAACTTCTGGCCAAGTCTTATGGTTCCTGAGTACACGAAAGCACTGGTGGGCATCTATTTCACTGCATAGCTGTCTTCCCAGAGGTGGTGTAAACCCAGCTAAAGATCACCCCATTTTGGTGGCTCAAAGCAAGTCGGCTTACAAACTTTCATTTTTCCCACTTCCCATATTATCCCTAGAAAACAACCGAGTAAAGGGTGGCTTTGTCTGACCTCTGGATAGACAAGGAAGAAGAATTACCACGAAGGCAAGGTCAAACAAATAGCTACTCTCCATCTTAAGATGAGTTTTTCCATTGCCCCACTGCTAGGTATCCTATTAGTGACTCTGGCTCTCGTACAGAAAAAGGGGCACAGAATATCATGTCTAAGTGAGACTCATATATAAACGTTAAGAGTTCATCAAGAAGACATCCGAAAGCAGTGTGGTCCAAACCCACAAGTCCGACATTAACCTATTAACACACATGTCTAACACCAATTGCAGTGTCCTCCTCCATCTTTCAATACAGATGACATGTTGCTGTCTGAAGGAGGAGAGACGAGGCAGTGAATGTGTAAGCTGAGCAGCGTTGGCAGTGGATATGTCAGCATATCTCTACACGGCTACTCCAACAGCCTGGGCTTCCTCTGGGTAGGTCCATGTGTCTTCGGCTCAGGGACGTCTTGCCGGGAAGGAGGCTTGACAGCTAAAGCAGGGAACAAGGTGAGGCAGCTGCACCCTGCTCCCACGTTCAGAAATGAAGAGACCCAACTAGAATGGCAATGCTCACGGAGCCATTGATCACTCCGCCCTTCATTTAACCGCACGTGTGTATCGTCCAGGTTGGCACAATCCATGATCTAAATCCAAATTTGCAAACCTGGCACCCGATCAAAATTCTTTAACCCCAACATGGAATTAAGTAACATCAGGACCTTAATTCTAAAACTTATGGAATATTCCCCCACTCAGAAAGTTTGTAAGCCAACTACTCTGTGCCACTATACGCCAAAATTTAGCTATTCACTTTATCTATGGCCCAAAATATAAAACAAGTTCTCAGAGGAAACAATCATTGCTCGCTATGAAGAAATCTTCATTCCAATAGGAACCATTCAAAGTCTGTCTCCCATCGGCAAAATCAAAGCTGGACAGGCCGTGCATAAACTCAGCACTCTTAGGCACCAGTTCATAGTCTCCAATATCGTCCTCTGATGGGCTTCGGGTCGAACCGTGCCAGTTACCTCGCTCAGCCTTCACGGGGTATCCACCGGTCACCTTGCTTGTAGACCATGGGCTCTCGCCACTATTCAACAAGTTGGGCTCCTGATGCCTCGTGGTGAACTTTACTCGAGTCACCCTCGTGTTCTCCTTTTCAGGTAAACCAAATCCACAGGTATCCGTGCCCATTCGCAAGCAGTCCTTTTATTGCTGCATTTCTCCGACCTCCACACCACATGTAGATCCACGTGGACACTCAGGAAGCAATTCAGCCTTCTCACAGGCTCTCTTTAACCCACAGTCCCAGGGAGATGTTTTCTCCATACTCCCAGATTTTTTTTTTAACTTCAGGCAAAGACATATGGTTCCAGAGTACAGGAAAGCACTGGTGGGCATCAATTTCACTGCATAGCTGTCTTCCCAGAGGTGGTCTAAACCCAGCTAAAGATCACCCCATTTTGGTGGCTCAAAGCAAGTGGGCTTACAAACTTTCATTTTCACCACTTCCCATAGTTTCCCCAGAAAACAACCGAGTAAAGGGTAGCTTTGTCTGACCTCTCGATAGACAAGAAAGAAGAATTATCATGAGGGCAAGGTCAAACAAATAGCTACTCTCCATCTTAAGATGAGTTTTTCCATTGCCCCACTGCTAGGTATCCTATTTGTGACTCTGGCTCTCGTAGAGAAACAGGGGCACAGAAACTCATGTCTAAGTGACACTCATATATAAAGGTTAAGTGTTCATCAAGCAGACATCCGAAAGCAGTGTGGTCCAACCCCACAAGTCCGACATTTACCCATTAACCCGCATGTCTAACACCAATTGCAATGTCCTCCTCAATCTTTCAAAACAAACGACATGTTGCCGGCTGAAGGAGGAGAGCAGAGGCAATGAATGTGTAAGCAGAGCCGCGTGGGCAGTGAATATGTCAGCATATCTCTGCACGGCTACTCCAACAGCACGGGCTTCCTCTGGGTAGGTCCATGTGTCTTCGGTTCAGGACGTCTTGCCGGAAAGGAGCCTTGACAACTAAAGCAGGTAAGAAGCTGAGGCAGCTGCACCCTGCTCCCACGTTCAGAAATGAAAAGACCCAACTAGAATGGCAATGCTCAAGGAGCCATTGATCCCTCCGCCCTTGATTTAACCGCACGTGTGTATCGCCCAGGTTGGCACAATCCATGAACTAAATCCAAATTTGCAAACCTGGCACCCGATCAAAATTCTTTAACCCAAACATGGAATTAAGTAACATCAGGACCTTAATTCTAAAACTTATGGAATGTTCCCCGACTCAGAATGTTTGTAAGCCAAGTACTCTGTGCCTTTATACGCCAAATTTTAGCTATTCACTTTATGTATGGCCCACTAATATAAAACCAGTGCTCAGAGGAAACAATCATTGCTCGCCATCAAGAAATCTTCATTCTAATAGGAACCTTTCAAAGTCTGTGTTAATCGGCAAAATCAAAGCCGGACTGGCTGTGCATAAAGTCAGCACTCTTAGGCACCAGTTCACAGTCCCCAATATCGCCCTCTGGTGGGCTTCTGGTCGACCCGTGCCAGTTACCTCGCTCAGCCTTCACGGGGTATCCACCGGTCACCTTGCTTGTAGACCATGGGCTCTCGCCACTATTCAACAAGTTGGGCTCCTGATGCGACGCGGTGAACTTTACTCGAGTCACCCTCGTGTTCTCCTTTTCAGGTAAACAAATCCACAGGTATCCGTGCCCATACGCAAGCAGTCATTTTATTGCTGCATTTCTCCGACCTCCACACCATATGTAGATACACGTGGACACCCAGCAAGCAATTCAGCCTGCTCACAGGCTCTCTTTAACACACACTCCCAGGGAGATGTTTTCTCCCTAATCCCAGATATTTTTTTAACTTATGGTAAAGACTTATGGTTCCTGAGTACAACAAAGCACTGGCGGGCATCTATTTCACTGCATAGCTGTCTTCCCAGAGGTGGTCAAAACCCGGCTAAAGATCACCCCATTTTGGAGGCTCAAGGCAAGGGGGCTTACAAACTTTCATTTTTCCCACTTCCCATATTTTCCCTAGAAAACAACCGCGTAAAGGTTGGCTTTGTCTGACCTCTGGATAGACAAGGAAGAAGAATTACCACAATGGCAAGGTCAAACAAATAGCTACTCTCCATCTTAAGATGAGTTTTTCCATTGCCCCACTGCTAGGTATCCTATTTGTGACTCTGGCTCTCGTAGAGAAACAGGGGCACAGAAACTCATGTCTAAGTGACACTCATATATAAAGGTTAAGTGTTCATCAAGCAGACATCTGAAAGCAGTGTGGTCCAAACCCACAATTCCGACATTAACCCATTAACCCACATGTCCAAGACCAATTGCAATGTCCTCCTCCATCTCTCAAGACAGACGACATGTTGCAGGCTAAAGGAGGGGGCCGAGACAGTGAATGTGTAAGCAGAGCCGCGTGGTCTGTGGATATATCAGCATATCTCTGCACGGCTACTCCAACAACCCGGGCTTCCTTTGGGTAAGTACATGTGTCTTCGGCTCAGGGACGTCTTGCCGGAAAGCAGCCTTGACAGCTAAAGCAGGGAACAAGCTGAGGCAGCTGCACCCTGCTCCCACGTTCAGAAATGAAGAGACCCAACTAGAATGGGAATGCTCATGGAGCCATTGTCATCCGCCCTTCATTTAACCGCACGTGTGTATCGCCCAGGTTGGCAAAATCCACGAACTAAATCCACATTTGCGAACCTGGCACCCGTTCAAAATTCTTTAACCCCAACATGGAATTAAGTAACATCAGGACCTTAATTCTAAAACTTATGGAATGTTCCCCCAAACGGAAAGTTTGTAAGCCAACTACTCTGTGCCTATATACGCCAAATTTTAGCTATTCACTTTATGTCTGGCCCACTAATATAAAACCAGTGCTCAGAGGAAACAATCATTGCTCGCTATGAAGAAATCTTCCTTCCAATTGGAACCTTTCAAAGTCTGTGTCCATCGGTAAAATCAAAGACGGACAGGCCGTGGATAAAGTAAGCACTCTTAGGCACCAGTTCACAGTCCGCTATATCGCCCTCTGGTGGGCTTCTGGTCGACCCGTGCCGGCTACCTCGCTCAGCCTTCACGGGGTGTCCACTGGTCACCTTCCTTGTTGACCATGGGCTCTCGCCAGTATTCAACAAGTTAGGCTCCTTATGCGACGTGGTGAACTTTACTCGAGTCACCCTCGTGTTCACCTTTTCAGGTAAACAAATCCACAGGTATCCGTGCCCATACGCAAGCAGTCCTTTTATTGCTGCATTTCTACGACCTCCACACCATGTGTAGATCCACGTGGACACTCAGGAAGCAATTCAGCCTTCTCACAGGCTCTCTTTAACACACAGTCCCTGGGAGATGTTTTCTCCATACTCCCAGATATTTTTTTTTTAACTTCAGGCAAAGACATATGGTTCCAGAGTACAGGAAAGCACTGGTGGGCATCAATTTCACTGCATAGCTGTCTTCCCAGAGGTGGTCTAAACCCAGCTAAAGATCACCCCATTTTGGTGGCTCAAAGCAAGTGGGCTTACAAACTTTCATTTTCACCACTTCCCATAGTTTCCCCAGAAAACAACCGAGTAAAGGGTAGCTTTGTCTGACCTCTCGATAGACAAGAAAGAAGAATTATCATGAGGGCAAGGTCAAACAAATAGCTACTCTCCATCTTAAGATGAGTTTTTCCATTGCCCCACTGCTAGGTATCCTATTTGTGAGTCTGGCTCTCGTAGAGAAACAGGGGCACAGAAACTCATGTCTAAGTGACACTCATATATAAAGGTTAAGTGTTCATCAAGCAGACATTCGAAAGCAGTGTGGTCCAACCCCACAAGTCCGACATTTACCCATTAACCCGCATGTCTAACACCAATTGCAATGTCCTCCTCCATCTTTCAAAACAGACGACATGTTGCCGGCTGAAGGAGGAGAGCAGAGGCAATGAATGTGTAAGCAGAGCCGCGTGGGCAGTGAATATGTCAGCATATCTCTGCACGGCTACTCCAACAGCACGGGCTTCCTCTGGGTAGGTCCATGTGTCTTCGGTTCAGGACGTCTTGCCGGAAAGGAGCCTTGACAACTACAGCAGGTAAGAAGCTGAGGCAGCTGCACCCTGCTCCCACGTTCAGAAATGAAAAGCCCCAACTAGAATGGCAATGCTCAAGGAGCCATTGATCCCTCCGCCCTTGATTTAACCGCACGTGTGTATCGCCCAGGTTGGCACAATCCATGAACTAAATCCAAATTTGCAAACCTGGCACCCGATCAAAATTCTTTAACCCCAACATGGAATTAAGTAACATCAGGACCTTAATTCTAAAACTTATGGAATGTTCCCCGACTCAGAATGTTTGTAAGCCAACTACTCTGTGCCTTTATACGCCAAAATTTAGCTATTCACTTTAACTATGGCCCAAAATATAAAACCAGTTCTCAGAGGAAACAATCATTGCTCGCTATGAAGAAATCTTCATTCCAATAGGAACCATTCAAAGTCTGTCTCCCATCGGCAAAATCAAAGCTGGACAGGCCATGCATAAACTCAGCACTCTTAGGCACCAGTTCACAGTCTCCAATATCGTCCTCTGGTGGGCTTCGGGTCGACCCGTGCCAGTTACCTCGCTCAGCCTTCACGGGGTATCCACCGGTCACCTTGCTTGTAGACCATGGGCTCTCGTCACTATTCAACAAGTTGGGCTCCTGATGCGACGTGGTGAACTTTACTCGAGTCACCCTTGTGTTCTCCTTTTCAGGTAAACCAAATCCACAGGTATCCGTGCCCATACGCAAGCAGTCCTTTTATTGCTGCATTTCTCCGACCTCCACACCATATGTAGAGCCACGTGGACACCCAGCAAGCAATTCAGGCTTCTCACAGGCTCTCTTTAACACACAGTCCCAGGGAGATGTTTTCTCCATAATCCCAGATTTTTTTTTTAACTTCTGGCCAAGTGTTATGGTTCCTGAGTACACGAAAGCACTGGTGGGCATCTATTTCACTGCATAGCTGTCTTCCCAGAGGTGGTGTAAACCCAGCTAAAGATCACCCCATTTTGGTGGCTCAAAGCAAGTCGGCTTACAATCTTTCATTTTTCCCATTTCCCATATTATCCCTAGAAAATAACCGAGTAAAGGTTGGCTTTGTCTGACCTCTGGATCGACAAGGAAGAAGAATTACCACGAGGGCAAGATCAAACAAATAGCTACTCTCCATCTTAAGATGAGTTTTTCCATTGCCCCACTGCTAGGTATCCTATTTGTGACTCTGGCTCTCGTAGAGAAAAAGGGGCACAGAAAATCATGTCTAAGTGAGACTCATATATAAAGGTTAAGTGTTCATCAAGCAGACATCCGAAAGCAGTGTGGTCCAAATCGACAAGTCCGACATTAACCCATTAACACACATGTCTAACACCAATTGCAGTGTCCTCCTCCATCTTTCAATACAGATGACATGTTGCTGTCTGAAGGAGGAGAGACGAGGCAGTGAATGTGAAAGGAGAGCAGCGTGGGCAGTGGATATGTCAGCATATCTCTACACGGCTACTCCAACAGCCTGGGCTTCCTCAGGGTAGGTCCATGTGTCTTCGGCTCAGGGACGTCTTGCCGGGAAGGATCCTTGACAGCTAAAGCAGGGAACAAGCTGAGGTAGCTGCACCCTGCTCCCACGTTCAGAAATGAAGAGACCCAACTAGAATGGCAATGTTCAAGGAGCCATTGATCACTCCGCCCTTCATTTAACCGCATGTGTGTATGGCCCAGGTTGGCACAATCCATGATCTAAATCCAAATTTGCAAGCATGGCACCCGATCAAAATTCTTTAACCCCAACATGGAATTAAGTAACATCAGGACCTTAATTCTAAAACTTATGGAATGTTCCCCCACTCAGAAAGTTTGTAAGCCAACTACTCTCTGCCATTATACGCCAAAATTTAGCTATTCACTTTATCTATGGCCCGAAATATAAAACAAGTGCTCAGAGGAAACAATCATTGCTCGCTATGAAGAAATCTTCATTCCAATAGGAACCATTCAAAGTCTGTCTCCATCGGCAAAATCAAAGCCGGACAGGCCGTGCATAAACTCAGCACTCTTAGGCACCAGTTCACAGTCTCCAATATCGTCCTCTGGTGGGCTTCGGGTCGACCCGTGCCAGTTACCTCGCTCAGCCTTCACGGGGTATCCACCGGTCACCTTGCTTGTAGACCATGGGCTCTCGCCACTATTCAACAAGTTGGGCTCCTGATGCGACGTGGTGAACTTTACTCGAGTCACCCTCGTGTTCTCCTTTTCAGGTAAACCAAATCCACAGGTATCCGTGCCCATATGCAAGCAGTCCTTTTATTGCTGCATTTCTCCGACCTCCACACCACATGTAGATCCACGTGGACACTCAGGAAGCAATTCAGCCTGCTCACAGGCTCTCTTTAACACACAGTCCCTGGGAGATGTTTTGTCCCTACTCCCAGATTTTTTTAAACTTCTGGCAAAGACATATGTTTCCAGAGTACAAGAAAGCACTGGCGGGCATCTATTTCACTGCATAGCTGTCTTCCCAGAGGTGGTCATACCCGGCTAAAGATCACCCCATTTTTGTGGCTCAAGGCAAGTGGGCTTACAAACTTTCATTTTTCCCACTTCCCATATTTTCCCTAGAAAACAACAGCGTAAAGGGTGGCTTTGTCTGACTTCTGGATAGACAAGGAAGAAGAATTACCACAATGGCAAGGTCAAACAAATAGCTACTCTCCATCTTAAGATGAGTTTTTCCATTGCCCCACTGCTAGGTATCCTATTTGTGACTCTGGCTCTCGTAGAGAAACAGGGGCACAGAAACTCATGTCTAAGTGAGACTCATATATAAAGGTTAAGTGTTCATCAAGCAGACATCTGAAAGCAGTGTGGTCCAAACCCACAAGTCCGACATTAACCCATTAACCCACATGTCCAAGACCAATTGCAATGTCCTCCTCCATCTTTCAAAACAGACGACATGTTGCAGGCTGAAGGAGGGGGGCCGAGACAGTGAATGTGTAAGCAGAGCCGCGTGGTCTGTGGATATATCAGCATATCTCTGCACGGCTACTCCAACAACCCGGGCTTCCTTTGGGTAAGTACATGTGTCTTCGGCTCAGGGACGTCTTGCCGGAAAGCAGCCTTGACAGCTAAAGCAGGGAACAAGCTGAGGCAGCTGCACCCTGCTCCCACGTTCAGAAATGAAGAGACCCAACTAGAATGGCAATGCTCAAGGAGCCATTGTCACTCCGCCCTTCATTTAACCGCACGTGTGTATCGCCCAGGTTGGCACAATCCACGAACTAAATCCACATTTGCGAACCTGGCACCCGTTCAAAATTCTTTAACCCCAACATGGAATTAAGTAACATCAGGAACTTAATTCTAAAACTTATGGAATGTTCCCCGACTCAGAAAGTTTGTAAGCCAACTACTCTCTGCCATTATACGCCAAAATTTAGCTATTCACTTTATCTATGGCCCGAAATATAAAACAAGTGCTCAGAGGAAACAATCATTGCTCGCTATGAAGAAATCTTCATTCCAATAGGAACCATTCAAAGTCTGTCTCCATCGGCAAAATCAAAGCCGGACAGGCCGTGCATAAACTCAGCACTCTTAGGCACCAGTTCACAGTCTCCAATATCGTCCTCTGGTGGGCTTCGGGTCGACCCGTGCCAGTTACCTCGCTCAGCCTTCACGGGGTATCCACCGGTCACCTTGCTTGTAGACCATGGGCTCTCGCCACTATTCAAAAAGTTGGGCTCCTGATGCGACGTGGTGAACTTTACTCGAGTCACCCTCGTGTTCTCCTTTTCAGGTAAACCAAATCCACAGGTATCCGTGCCCATATGCAAGCAGTCCTTTTATTGCTGCATTTCTCCGACCTCCACACCACATGTAGATCCACGTGGACACTCAGGAAGCAATTCAGCCTGCTCACAGGCTCTCTTTAACACACAGTCCCTGGGAGATGTTTTGTCCCTACTCCCAGATTTTTTTAAACTTCTGGCAAAGACATATGTTTCCAGAGTACAAGAAAGCACTGGCGGGCATCTATTTCACTGCATAGCTGTCTTCCCAGAGGTGGTCATACCCGGCTAAAGATCACCCCATTTTGGTGGCTCAAGGCAAGTGGGCTTACAAACTTTCATTTTTCCCACTTCCCATATTTTCCCTAGAAAACAACCGCGTAAAGGGTGGCTTTGTCTGACTTCTGGATAGACAAGGAAGAAGAATTACCACAATGGCAAGGTCAAACAAATAGCTACTCTCCATCTTAAGATGAGTTCTTCCATTGCCCCACTGCTAGGTATCCTATTTGTGACTCTGGCTCTCGTAGAGAAACAGGGGCACAGAAACTCATGTCTAAGTGAGACTCATATATAAAGGTTAAGTGTTCATCAAGCAGACATCTGAAAGCAGTGTGGTCCAAACCCACAAGTCCGACATTAACCCATTAACCCACATGTCCAAGACCAATTGCAATGTCCTCCTCCATCTTTCAAAACAGACGACATGTTGCAGGCTGAAGGAGGGGGGCCGAGACAGTGAATGTGTAAGCAGAGCCGCGTGGTCTGTGGATATATCAGCATATCTCTGCACGGCTACTCCAACAACCCGGGCTTCCTTTGGGTAAGTACATGTGTCTTCGGCTCAGGGACGTCTTGCCGGAAAGCAGCCTTGACAGCTAAAGCAGGGAACAAGCTGAGGCAGCTGCACCCTGCTCCCACGTTCAGAAATGAAGAGACCCAACTAGAATGGCAATGCTAAAGGAGCCATTGTCACTCCGCCCTTCATTTAACCGCACGTGTGTATCGCCCAGGTTGGCACAATCCACGAACTAAATCCACATTTGCGAACCTGGCACCCGTTCAAAATTCTTTAACCCCAACATGGAATTAAGTAACATCAGGAACTTAATTCTAAAACTTATGGAATGTTCCCCGACTCAGAATGTTTGTAAGCCAACTACTCTGTGCCGATATACGCCAAATTTTAGCTATTCACTTTATGTATTGCCCACTAATATAAAACCAGTGCTCAGAGGAAACAATCATTGCTCGCTATGAAGAAATCTTCATTCTAATTGGAACCTTTCAAAGTCTGTGTCCATCGGCAAAATCAAAGACGGACAGGCCGTGGATAAAGTAAGCACTCTTAGGCACAAGTTCACAGTCCCCTATATCGCCCTCTGGTGGGCTTCTGGTCGACCCGTGCCGGCTACCTCGCTCAGCCTTCACGGGGTGTCCACTGGTCACCTTGCTTGTAGACCATGGGCTCTCGCCACTATTCAACAAGTTAGGCTCCTTATGCGACGTGGTGAACTTTACTCTAGTCACTCTTGTGTTCTCCTTTTCAGGTAAACCAAATCCACAGGTATTCGTAACCATACGCAAGCAATCCTTTTATTGCTGCATTTCTCCGACCTCCACACCATATGTAGATCCATGTGGACATCCAGCAAGCAATTCAGGCTGCTCACAGGCTCTCTTTAACACACAGTCCCAGGGAGATGTTTTCTCCATAATCCCAGATTTTTTTTTTTTCAACTTCTGGCCAAGTCTTATGGTTCCTGAGTACACGAAAGCACTGGTGGGCATCAATTTCACTGCATAGCTGTCTTCCCAGAGGTGGTGTAAACCCAGCTAAAGATCACCCCATTTTGGTGGCTCAAAGCAAGTCGGCTTACAAACTTTCATTTTTCCCACTTCCCATATTATCCCTAGAAAACAACCGAGTAAAGGGTGGCTTTGTCTGACCTCTGGATAGACAAGGAAGAAGAATTACCACGAAGGCAAGGTCAAACAAATAGCTACTCTCCATCTTAAGATGAGTTTTTCCATTGCCCCACTGCTAGGTATCCTATTAGTGACTCTGGCTCTCGTACAGAAAAAGGGGCACAGAATATCATGTCTAAGTGAGACTCATATATAAACGTTAAGTGTTCATCAAGAAGACATCCGAAAGCAGTGTGGTCCAAACCCACAAGTCCGACATTAACCTATTAACACACATGTCTAACACCAATTGCAGTGTCCTCCTCCATCTTTCAATACAGATGACATGTTGCTGTCTGAAGGAGGAGAGACGAGGCAGTGAATGTGTAAGCTGAGCAGCGTTGGCAGTGGATATGTCAGCATATCTCTACACGGCTACTCCAACAGCACGGGCTTCCTCTGGGTAGGTCCATGTGTCTTCGGCTCAGGGACGTCTTGCCGGGAAGGAGGCTTGACAGCTAAAGCAGGGAACAAGGTGAGGCAGCTGCACCCTGCTCCCACGTTCAGAAATGAAGAGACCCAACTAGAATGGCAATGCTCACGGAGCCATTGATCACTCCGCCCTTCATTTAACCGCACGTGTGTATCGCCCAGGTTGGCACAATCCATGATCTAAATCCAAATTTGCAAACCTGGCACCCGATCAAAATTCTTTAACCCCAACATGGAATTAAGTAACATCAGGACCTTAATTCTAAAACTTATGGAATGTTCCCCCACTCAGAAAGTTTGTAAGCCAACTACTCTGTGCCACTATACGCCAAAATTTAGCTATTCACTTTATCTATGGCCCAAAATATAAAACCAGTTCTCAGAGGAAACAATCATTGCTCGCTATGAAGAAATCTTCATTCCAATAGGAACCATTCAAAGTCTGTCTCCCATCGGCAAAATCAAAGCTGGACAGGCCGTGCATAAACTCAGCACTCTTAGGCACCAGTTCATAGTCTCCAATATCGTCCTCTGATGGGCTTCGGGTCGAACCGTGCCAGTTACCTCGCTCAGCCTTCACGGGGTATCCACCGGTCACCTTGCTTGTAGACCATGGGCTCTCGCCACTATTCAACAAGTTGGGCTCCTGATGCCTCGTGGTGAACTTTACTCGAGTCACCCTCGTGTTCTCCTTTTCAGGTAAACCATATCCACAGGTATCCGTGCCCATTCGCAAGCAGTCCTTTTATTGCTGCATTTCTCCGACCTCCACACCACATGTAGATCCACGTGGACACTCAGGAAGCAATTCAGCCTTCTCACAGGCTCTCTTTAACCCACAGTCCCAGGGAGATGTTTTCTCCATACTCCCAGATTTTTTTTTTAACTTCAGGCAAAGACATATGGTTCCAGAGTACAGGAAAGCACTGGTGGGCATCAATTTCACTGCATAGCTGTCTTCCCAGAGGTGGTCTAAACCCAGCTAAAGATCACCCCATTTTGGTGGCTCAAAGCAAGTGGGCTTACAAACTTTCATTTTCACCACTTCCCATAGTTTCCCCAGAAAACAACCGAGTAAAGGGTAGCTTTGTCTGACCTCTCGATAGACAAGAAAGAAGAATTATAATGAGGGCAAGGTCAAACAAATAGCTACTCTCCATCTTAAGATGAGTTTTTCCATTGCCCCACTGCTAGGTATCCTATTTGTGACTCTGGCTCTCGTAGAGAAACAGGGGCACAGAAACTCATGTCTAAGTGACACTCATATATAAAGGTTAAGTGTTCATCAAGCAGACATCTGAAAGCAGTGTGGTCCAAACCCACAATTCCGACATTAACCCATTAACCCACATGTCCAAGACCAATTGCAATGTCCTCCTCCATCTCTCAAGACAGACGACATATTGCAGGCTAAAGGAGGGGGCCGAGACAGTGAATGTGTAAGCAGAGCCGCGTGGTCTGTGGATATATCAGCATATCTCTGCACGGCTACTCCAACAACCCGGGCTTCCTTTGGGTAAGTACATGTGTCTTCGGCTCAGGGACGTCTTGCCGGAAAGGAGCCTTGACAGCTAAAGCAGGGAACAAGCTGAGGCAGCTGCACCCTGCTCCCACGTTCAGAAATGAAGAGACCCAACTAGAATGGGAATGCTCATGGAGCCATTGTCACTCCGCCCTTCATTTAACCGCACGTATGTATCGCCCAGGTTGGCACAATCCACGAACTAAATCCACATTTGCGAACCTGGCACCCGTTCAAAATTCTTTAACCCCAACATGGAATTAAGTAACATCAGGACCTTAATTCTAAAACTTATGGAATGTTCCCCCAAACGGAAAGTTTGTAAGCCAACTACTCTGTGCCTATATACGCCAAATTTTAGCTATTCACTTTATGTCTGGCCCACTAATATAAAACCAGTGCTCAGAGGAAACAATCATTGCTCGCTATGAAGAAATCTTCCTTCCAATTGGAACCTTTCAAAGTCTGTGTCCACCGGTAAAATCAAAGACGGACAGGCCGTGGATAAAGTAAGCACTCTTAGGCACCAGTTCACAGTCCCCTATATCGCCCTCTGGTGGGCTTCTGGTCGACCCGTGCCGGCTACCTCGCTCAGCCTTCACGGGGTGTCCACTGGTCACCTTCCTTGTTGACCATGGGCTCTCGCCAGTATTCAACAAGTTAGGCTCCTAATGCGACGTGGTGAACTTTACTCGAGTCACCCTCGTGTTCTCCTTTTCAGGTAAACAAATCCACAGGTATCCGTGCCCATACGCAAGCAGTCCTTTTATTGCTGCATTTCTACGACCTCCACACCATGTGTAGATCCACGTGGACACTCAGGAAGCAATTCAGCCTTCTCACAGGCTCTCTTTAACACACAGTCCCTGGGAGATGTTTTCTCCATACTCCCAGATATTTTTTTTTAACTTCAGGCAAAGACATATGGTTCCAGAGTACAGGAAAGCACTGGTGGGCATCAATTTCACTGCATAGCTGTCTTCCCAGAGGTGGTCTAAACCCAGCTAAAGATCACCCCATTTTGGTGGCTCAAAGCAAGTGGGCTTACAAACTTTCATTTTCACCACTTCCCATAGTTTCCCCAGAAAACAACCGAGTAAAGGGTAGCTTTGTCTGACCTCTCGATAGACAAGAAAGAAGAATTATCATGAGGGCAAGGTCAAACAAATAGCTACTCTCCATCTTAAGATGAGTTTTTCCATTGCCCCACTGCTAGGTATCCTATTTGTGACTCTGGCTCTCGTAGAGAAACAGGGGCACAGAAACTCATGTCTAAGTGACACTCATATATAAAGGTTAAGTGTTCATCAAGCAGACATTCGAAAGCAGTGTGGTCCAACCCCACAAGTCCGACATTTACCCATTAACCCGCATGTCTAACACCAATTGCAATGTCCTCCTCCATCTTTCAAAACAGACGACATGTTGCCGGCTGAAGGAGGAGAGTAGAGGCAATGAATGTGTAAGCAGAGCCGCGTGGGCAGTGAATATGTCAGCATATCTCTGCACGGCTACTCCAACAGCACGGGCTTCCTCTGGGTAGGTCCATGTGTCTTCGGTTCAGGACGTCTTGCCGGAAAGGAGCCTTGACAACTACAGCAGGTAAGAAGCTGAGGCAGCTGCACCCTGCTCCCACGTTCAGAAATGAAAAGCCCCAACTAGAATGGCAATGCTCAAGGAGCCATTGATCCCTCCGCCCTTGATTTAACCGCACGTGTGTATCGCCCAGGTTGGCACAATCCATGAACTAAATCCAAATTTGCAAACCTGGCACCCGATCAAAATTCTTTAACCCCAACATGGAATTAAGTAACATCAGGACCTTAATTCTAAAACTTATGGAATGTTCCCCGACTCAGAATGTTTGTAAGCCAACTACTCTGTGCCTTTATACGCCAAAATTTAGCTATTCACTTTAACTATGGCCCAAAATATAAAACCAGTTCTCAGAGGAAACAATCATTGCTCGCTATGAAGAAATCTTCATTCCAATAGGAACCATTCAAAGTCTGTCTCCCATCGGCAAAATCAAAGCTGGACAGGCCGTGCATAAACTCAGCACTCTTAGGCACCAGTTCACAGTCTCCAATATCGTCCTCTGGTGGGCTTCGGGTCGACCCGTGCCAGTTACCTCGCTCAGCCTTCACGGGGTATCCACCGGTCACCTTGCTTGTAGACCATGGGCTCTCGCCACTATTCAACAAGTTGGGCTCCTGATGCGACGTGGTGAACTTTACTCGAGTCACCCTCGTGTTCTCCTTTTCAGGTAAACCAAATCCACAGGTATCCATGCCCATATGCAAGCAGTCCTTTTATTGCTGCATTTCTCCGACCTCCACACCACATGTAGATCCACGTGGACACTCAGGAAGCAATTCAGCCTGCTCACAGGCTCTCTTTAACACACAGTCCCAGGGAGATGTTTTCTCCATAATCCCAGATTTTTTTAAACTTCTGGCAAAGACATATGTTTCCAGAGTACAAGAAAGCACTGGCGGGCATCTATTTCACTGCATAGCTGTCTTCCCAGAGGTGGTCATACCCGGCTAAAGATCACCCCATTTTTGTGGCTCAAGGCAAGTGGGCTTACAAACTTTCATTTTTCCCACTTCCCATATTTTCCCTAGAAAACAACAGCGTAAAGGGTGGCTTTGTCTGACTTCTGGATAGACAAGGAAGAAGAATTACCACAATGGCAAGGTCAAACAAATAGCTACTCTCCATCTTAAGATGAGTTTTTCCATTGCCCCACTGCTAGGTATCCTATTTGTGACTCTGGCTCTCGTAGAGAAACAGGGGCACAGAAACTCATGTCTAAGTGAGACTCATATATAAAGGTTAAGTGTTCATCAAGCAGACATCTGAAAGCAGTGTGGTCCAAACCCACAAGTCCGACATTAACCCATTAACCCACATGTCCAAGACCAATTGCAATGTCCTCCTCCATCTTTCAAAACAGACGACATGTTGCAGGCTGAAGGAGGGGGGCCGAGACAGTGAATGTGTAAGCAGAGCCGCGTGGTCTGTGGATATATCAGCATATCTCTGCACGGCTACTCCAACAACCCGGGCTTCCTTTGGGTAAGTACATGTGTCTTCGGCTCAGGGACGTCTTGCCGGAAAGCAGCCTTGACAGCTAAAGCAGGGAACAAGCTGAGGCAGCTGCACCCTGCTCCCACGTTCAGAAATGAAGAGACCCAACTAGAATGGCAATGCTCAAGGAGCCATTGTCACTCCGCCCTTCATTTAACCGCACGTGTGTATCGCCCAGGTTGGCACAATCCACGAACTAAATCCACATTTGCGAACCTGGCACCCGTTCAAAATTCTTTAACCCCAACATGGAATTAAGTAACATCAGGAACTTAATTCTAAAACTTATGGAATGTTCCCCGACTCAGAATGTTTGTAAGCCAACTACTCTGTGCCGATATACGCCAAATTTTAGCTATTCACTTTATGTATTGCCCACTAATATAAAACCAGTGCTCAGAGGAAACAATCATTGCTCGCTATGAAGAAATCTTCATTCTAATTGGAACCTTTCAAAGTCTGTGTCCATCGGCAAAATCAAAGACGGACAGGCCGTGGATAAAGTAAGCACTCTTAGGCACAAGTTCACAGTCCCCTATATCGCCCTCTGGTGGGCTTCTGGTCGACCCGTGCCGGCTACCTCGCTCAGCCTTCACGGGGTGTCCACTGGTCACCTTGCTTGTAGACCATGGGCTCTCGCCACTATTCAACAAGTTAGGCTCCTTATGCGACGTGGTGAACTTTACTCTAGTCACTCTTGTGTTCTCCTTTTCAGGTAAACCAAATCCACAGGTATTCGTAACCATACGCAAGCAATCCTTTTATTGCTGCATTTCTCCGACCTCCACACCATATGTAGATCCATGTGGACATCCAGCAAGCAATTCAGGCTGCTCACAGGCTCTCTTTAACACACAGTCCCAGGGAGATGTTTTCTCCATAATCCCAGATTTTTTTTTTTTCAACTTCTGGCCAAGTCTTATGGTTCCTGAGTACACGAAAGCACTGGTGGGCATCTATTTCACTGCATAGCTGTCTTCCCAGAGGTGGTGTAAACCCAGCTAAAGATCACCCCATTTTGGTGGCTCAAAGCAAGTCGGCTTACAAACTTTCATTTTTCCCACTTCCCATATTATCCCTAGAAAACAACCGAGTAAAGGGTGGCTTTGTCTGACCTCTGGATAGACAAGGAAGAAGAATTACCACGAAGGCAAGGTCAAACAAATAGCTACTCTCCATCTTAAGATGAGTTTTTCCATTGCCCCACTGCTAGGTATCCTATTAGTGACTCTGGCTCTCGTAGAGAAAAAGGGGCACAGAATATCATGTCTAAGTGAGACTCATATATAAACGTTAAGTGTTCATCAAGAAGACATCCGAAAGCAGTGTGGTCCAAACCCACAAGTCCGACATTAACCTATTAACACACATGTTTAACACCAATTGCAGTGTCCTCCTCCATCTTTCAATACAGATGACATGTTGCTGTCTGAAGGAGGAGAGACGAGGCAGTGAATGTGTAAGCTGAGCAGCGTTGGCAGTGGATATGTCAGCATATCTCTACACGGCTACTCCAACAGCACGGGCTTCCTCTGGGTAGGTCCATGTGTCTTCGGCTCAGGGACGTCTTGCCGGGAAGGAGGCTTGACAGCTAAAGCAGGGAACAAGGTGAGGCAGCTGCACCCTGCTCCCACGTTCAGAAATGAAGAGACCCAACTAGAATGGCAATGCTCACGGAGCCATTGATCACTCCGCCCTTCATTTAACCGCACGTGTGTATCGCCCAGGTTGGCACAATCCATGATCTAAATCCAAATTTGCAAACCTGGCACCCGATCAAAATTCTTTAACCCCAACATGGAATTAAGTAACATCAGGACCTTAATTCTAAAACTTATGGAATGTTCCCCCACTCAGAAAGTTTGTAAGCCAACTACTCTGTGCCACTATACGCTAAAATTTAGCTATTCACTTTATCTATGGCCCAAAATATAAAACAAGTTCTCAGAGGAAACAATCATTGCTCGCTATGAAGAAATCTTCATTCCAATAGGAACCATTCAAAGTCTGTCTCCCATCGGCAAAATCAAAGCTGGACAGGCCGTGCATAAACTCAGCACTCTTAGGCACCAGTTCATAGTCTCCAATATCGTCCTCTGATGGGCTTCGGGTCGAACCGTGCCAGTTACCTCGCTCAGCCTTCACGGGGTATCCACCGGTCACCTTGCTTGTAGACCATGGGCTCTCGCCACTATTCAACAAGTTGGGCTCCTGATGCGACGTGGTGAACTTTACTCGAGTCACCCTCGTGTTCTCCTTTTCAGGTAAACCAAATCCACAGGTATCCGTGCCCATATGCAAGCAGTCCTTTTATTGCTGCATTTCTCCGACCTCCACACCACATGTAGATCCACGTGGACACTCAGGAAGCAATTCAGCCTTCTCACAGGCTCTCTTTAACCCACAGTCCCAGGGAGATGTTTTCTCCATACTCCCAGATTTTTTTTTTAACTTCAGGCAAAGACATATGGTTCCAGAGTACAGGAAAGCACTGGTGGGCATCAATTTCACTGCATAGCTGTCTTCCCAGAGGTGGTCTAAACCCAGCTAAAGATCACCCCATTTTGGTGGCTCAAAGCAAGTGGGCTTACAAACTTTCATTTTCACCACTTCCCATAGTTTCCCCAGAAAACAACCGAGTAAAGGGTAGCTTTGTCTGACCTCTCGATAGACAAAAAAGAAGAATTATAATGAGGGCAAGGTCAAACAAATAGCTACTCTCCATCTTAAGATGAGTTTTTCCATTGCCCCACTGCTAGGTATCCTATTTGTGACTCTGGCTCTCGTAGAGAAACAGGGGCACAGAAACTCATGTCTAAGTGACACTCATATATAAAGGTTAAGTGTTCATCAAGCAGACATCTGAAAGCAGTGTGGTCCAAACCCACAATTCCGACATTAACCCATTAACCCACATGTCCAAGAACAATTGCAATGTCCTCCTCCATCTCTCAAGACAGACGACATATTGCAGGCTAAAGGAGGGGGCCGAGACAGTGAATGTGTAAGCAGAGCCGCGTGGTCTGTGGATATATCAGCATATCTCTGCACGGCTACTCCAACAACCCGGGCTTCCTTTGGGTAAGTACATGTGTCTTCGGCTCAGGGACGTCTTGCCGGAAAGGAGCCTTGACAGCTAAAGCAGGGAACAAGCTGAGGCAGCTGCACCCTGCTCCCACGTTCAGAAATGAAGAGACCCAACTAGAATGGGAATGCTCATGGAGCCATTGTCACTCCGCCCTTCATTTAACCGCACGTATGTATCGCCCAGGTTGGCACAATCCACGAACTAAATCCACATTTGCGAACCTGGCACCCGTTCAAAATTCTTTAACCCCAACATGGAATTAAGTAACATCAGGACCTTAATTCTAAAACTTATGGAATGTTCCCCCAAACGGAAAGTTTGTAAGCCAACTACTCTGTGCCTATATACGCCAAATTTTAGCTATTCACTTTATGTCTGGCCCACTAATATAAAACCAGTGCTCAGAGGAAACAATCATTGCTCGCTATGAAGAAATCTTCCTTCCAATTGGAACCTTTCAAAGTCTGTGTCCACCGGTAAAATCAAAGACGGACAGGCCGTGGATAAAGTAAGCACTCTTAGGCACCAGTTCACAGTCCCCTATATCGCCCTCTGGTGGGCTTCTGGTCGACCCGTGCCGGCTACCTCGCTCAGCCTTCACGGGGTGTCCACTGGTCACCTTCCTTGTTGACCATGGGCTCTCGCCAGTATTCAACAAGTTAGGCTCCTAATGCGACGTGGTGAACTTTACTCGAGTCACCCTCGTGTTCTCCTTTTCAGGTAAACAAATCCACAGGTATCCGTGCCCATACGCAAGCAGTCCTTTTATTGCTGCATTTCTACGACCTCCACACCATGTGAAGATCCACGTGGACACTCAGGAAGCAATTCAGCCTTCTCACAGGCTCTCTTTAACACACAGTCCCTGGGAGATGTTTTCTCCATACTCCCAGATATTTTTTTTTAACTTCAGGCAAAGACATATGGTTCCAGAGTACAGGAAAGCACTGGTGGGCATCAATTTCACTGCATAGCTGTCTTCCCAGAGGTGGTCTAAACCCAGCTAAAGATCACCCCATTTTGGTGGCTCAAAGCAAGTGGGCTTACAAACTTTCATTTTCACCACTTCCCATAGTTTCCCCAGAAAACAACCGAGTAAAGGGTAGCTTTGTCTGACCTCTCGATAGACAAGAAAGAAGAATTATAATGAGGGCAAGGTCAAACAAATAGCTACTCTCCATCTTAAGATGAGTTTTTCCATTGCCCCACTGCTAGGTATCCTATTTGTGACTCTGGCTCTCGTAGAGAAACAGGGGCACAGAAACTCATGTCTAAGTGACACTCATATATAAAGGTTAAGTGTTCATCAAGCAGACATCTGAAAGCAGTGTGGTCCAAACCCACAATTCCGACATTAACCCATTAACCCACATGTCCAAGAACAATTGCAATGTCCTCCTCCATCTCTCAAGACAGACGACATATTGCAGGCTAAAGGAGGGGGCCGAGACAGTGAATGTGTAAGCAGAGCCGCGTGGTCTGTGGATATATCAGCATATCTCTGCACGGCTACTCCAACAACCCGGGCTTCCTTTGGGTAAGTACATGTGTCTTCGGCTCAGGGACGTCTTGCCGGAAAGGAGCCTTGACAGCTAAAGCAGGGAACAAGCTGAGGCAGCTGCACCCTGCTCCCACGTTCAGAAATGAAGAGACCCAACTAGAATGGGAATGCTCATGGAGCCATTGTCACTCCGCCCTTCATTTAACCGCACGTATGTATCGCCCAGGTTGGCACAATCCACGAACTAAATCCACATTTGCGAACCTGGCACCCGTTCAAAATTCTTTAACCCCAACATGGAATTAAGTAACATCAGGACCTTAATTCTAAAACTTATGGAATGTTCCCCCAAACGGAAAGTTTGTAAGCCAACTACTCTGTGCCTATATACGCCAAATTTTAGCTATTCACTTTATGTCTGGCCCACTAATATAAAACCAGTGCTCAGAGGAAACAATCATTGCTCGCTATGAAGAAATCTTCCTTCCAATTGGAACCTTTCAAAGTCTGTGTCCACCGGTAAAATCAAAGACGGACAGGCCGTGGATAAAGTAAGCACTCTTAGGCACCAGTTCACAGTCCCCTATATCGCCCTCTGGTGGGCTTCTGGTCGACCCGTGCCGGCTACCTCGCTCAGCCTTCACGGGGTGTCCACTGGTCACCTTCCTTGTTGACCATGGGCTCTCGCCAGTATTCAACAAGTTAGGCTCCTAATGCGACGTGGTGAACTTTACTCGAGTCACCCTCGTGTTCTCCTTTTCAGGTAAACAAATCCACAGGTATCCGTGCCCATACGCAAGCAGTCCTTTTATTGCTGCATTTCTACGACCTCCACACCATGTGAAGATCCACGTGGACACTCAGGAAGCAATTCAGCCTTCTCACAGGCTCTCTTTAACACACAGTCCCTGGGAGATGTTTTCTCCATACTCCCAGATATTTTTTTTTAACTTCAGGCAAAGACATATGGTTCCAGAGTACAGGAAAGCACTGGTGGGCATCAATTTCACTGCATAGCTGTCTTCCCAGAGGTGGTCTAAACCCAGCTAAAGATCACCCCATTTTGGTGGCTCAAAGCAAGTGGGCTTACAAACTTTCATTTTCACCACTTCCCATAGTTTCCCCAGAAAACAACCGAGTAAAGGGTAGCTTTGTCTGACCTCTCGATAGACAAGAAAGAAGAATTATAATGAGGGCAAGGTCAAACAAATAGCTACTCTCCATCTTAAGATGAGTTTTTCCATTGCCCCACTGCTAGGTATCCTATTTGTGACTCTGGCTCTCGTAGAGAAACAGGGGCACAGAAACTCATGTCTAAGTGACACTCATATATAAAGGTTAAGTGTTCATCAAGCAGACATTCGAAAGCAGTGTGGTCCAACCCCACAAGTCCGACATTTACCCATTAACCCGCATGTCTAACACCAATTGCAATGTCCTCCTCCATCTTTCAAAACAGACGACATGTTGCCGGCTGAAGGAGGAGAGTAGAGGCAATGAATGTGTAAGCAGAGCCGCGTGGGCAGTGAATATGTCAGCATATCTCTGCACGGCTACTCCAACAGCACGGGCTTCCTCTGGGTAGGTCCATGTGTCTTCGGTTCAGGACGTCTTGCCGGAAAGGAGCCTTGACAACTACAGCAGGTAAGAAGCTGAGGCAGCTGCACCCTGCTCCCACGTTCAGAAATGAAAAGCCCCAACTAGAATGGCAATGCTCAAGGAGCCATTGATCCCTCCGCCCTTGATTTAACCGCACGTGTGTATCGCCCAGGTTGGCACAATCCATGAACTAAATCCAAATTTGCAAACCTGGCACCCGATCAAAATTCTTTAACCCCAACATGGAATTAAGTAACATCAGGACCTTAATTCTAAAACTTATGGAATGTTCCCCGACTCAGAATGTTTGTAAGCCAACTACTCTGTGCCTTTATACGCCAAAATTTAGCTATTCACTTTAACTATGGCCCAAAATATAAAACCAGTTCTCAGAGGAAACAATCATTGCTCGCTATGAAGAAATCTTCATTCCAATAGGAACCATTCAAAGTCTGTCTCCCATCGGCAAAATCAAAGCTGGACAGGCCGTGCATAAACTCAGCACTCTTAGGCACCAGTTCACAGTCTCCAATATCGTCCTCTGGTGGGCTTCGGGTCGACCCGTGCCAGTTACCTCGCTCAGCCTTCACGGGGTATCCACCGGTCACCTTGCTTGTAGACCATGGGCTCTCGCCACTATTCAACAAGTTGGGCTCCTGATGCGACGTGGTGAACTTTACTCGAGTCACCCTTGTGTTCTCCTTTTCAGGTAAACCAAATCCACAGGTATCCGTGCCCATACGCAAGCAGTCCTTTTATTGCTGCATTTCTCCGACCTCCACACCATATGTAGAGCCACGTGGACACCCAGCAAGCAATTCAGGCTTCTCACAGGCTCTCTTTAACACACAGTCCCAGGGAGATGTTTTCTCCATAATCCCAGATTTTTTTTTTAACTTCTGGCCAAGTGTTATGGTTCCTGAATACACGAAAGCACTGGTGGGCATCTATTTCACTGCATAGCTGTCTTCCCAGAGGTGGTGTAAACCCAGCTAAAGATCACCCCATTTTGGTGGCTCAAAGCAAGTCGGCTTACAAACTTTCATTTTTCCCATTTCCCATATTATCCCTAGAAAACAACCGAGTAAAGGTTGGCTTTGTCTGACCTCTGGATCGACAAGGAAGAAGAATTACCACGAGGGCAAGGTCAAACAAATAGCTACTCTCCATCTTAAGATGAGTTTTTCCATTGCCCCACTGCTAGGTATCCTATTTGTGACTCTGGCTCTCGTAGAGAAAAAGGGGCACAGAAAATCATGTCTAAGTGAGACTCATATATAAAGGTTAAGTGTTCATCAAGCAGACATCCGAAAGCAGTGTGGTCCAAATCGACAAGTCCGACATTAACCCATTAACACACATGTCTAACACCAATTGCAGTGTCCTCCTCCATCTTTCAATACAGATGACATGTTGCTGTCTGAAGGAGGAGAGACGAGGCAGTGAATGTGAAAGGAGAGCAGCGTGGGCAGTGGATATGTCAGCATATCTCTACACGGCTACTCCAACAGCCTGGGCTTCCTCAGGGTAGGTCCATGTGTCTTCGACTCAGGGACGTCTTGCCGGGAAGGATCCTTGACAGCTAAAGCAGGGAACAAGCTGAGGCAGCTGCACCCTGCTCCCACGTTCAGAAATGAAGAGACCCAACTAGAATGGCAATGTTCAAGGAGCCATTGATCACTCCGCCCTTCATTTAACCGCATGTGTGTATGGCCCAGGTTGGCACAATCCATGATCTAAATCCAAATTTGCAAAAATGGCACCCGATCAAAATTCTTTAACCCCAACATGGAATTAAGTAACATCAGGACCTTAATTCTAAAACTTATGGAATGTTCCCCCACTCAGAAAGTTTGTAAGCCAACTACTCTCTGCCATTATACGCCAAAATTTAGCTATTCACTTTATCTATGGCCCGAAATATAAAACAAGTGCTCAGAGGAAACAATCATTGCTCGCTATGAAGAAATCTTCATTCCAATAGGATTCATTCAAAGTCTGTCTCCATCGGCAAAATCAAAGCCGGACAGGCCGTGCATAAACTCAGCACTCTTAGGCACCAGTTCACAGTCTCCAATATCGTCCTCTGGTGGGCTTCGGGTCGACCCGTGCCAGTTACCTCGCTCAGCCTTCACGGGGTATCCACCGGTCACCTTGCTTGTAGACCATGGGCTCTCGCCACTATTCAACAAGTTGGGCTCCTGATGCGACGTGGTGAACTTTACTCGAGTCACCCTCGTGTTCTCCTTTTCAGGTAAACCAAATCCACAGGTATCCGTGCCCATATGCAAGCAGTCCTTTTATTGCTGCATTTCTCCGACCTCCACACCACATGTAGATCCACGTGGACACTCAGGAAGCAATTCAGCCTGCTCACAGGCTCTCTTTAACACACAGTCCCTGGGAGATGTTTTGTCCCTACTCCCAGATTTTTTTAAATTTCTGGCAAAGACATATGTTTACAGAGTACAAGAAAGCACTGGCGGGCATCTATTTCACTGCATAGCTGTCTTCCCAGAGGTGGTCATACCCTGCTAAAGATCACCCCATTTTGGTGGCTCAAGGCAAGTGGGCTTACAAACTTTCATTTTTCCCACTTCCTATATTTTCCCTAGAAAACAACCGAGTAAAGGGTGGCTTTGTCTGACTTCTGGATAGACAAGGAAGAAGAATTACCACAATGGCAAGGTCAAACAAATAGCTACTCTCCATCTTAAGATGAGTTTTTCCATTGCCCCACTGCTAGGTATCCTATTTGTGACTCTGGCTCTCGTAGAGAAACAGGGGCACAGAAACTCATGTCTAAGTGAGACTCATATATAAAGGTTAAGTGTTCATCACGCAGACATCTGAAAGCAGTGTGGTCCAAACCCACAAGTCCGACATTTACCCATTAACCCGCATGACTAACACCAATTGCAATGTCCTCCTGCATCTTTCAAAACAGACGACATGTTGCAGGCTGAAGGAGGAGATCCGAGGCAGTGAATGTGTAAGCAGAGCCGCTAGGGCAGTGAATATGTCAGCATATCTCTGCACGGCTACTCCAACAGCCCGAACTTCCTCTGGGTAGGTCCATGTGTCTTCGGTTCAGGACGTCTTGCCGGAAAGGAGCCTTGACAACTAAAGCAGGTAAGAAGCTGAGGCAGCAGCACCCTGCTCCCACGTTCAGAAATGAAAAGACCCAACTAGAATGGCAATGCTCAAGGAGCCATTGATCCCTCCGCCCTTGATTTAACCGCACGTGTGTATCGCCCAGGTTGGCACAATCCATGAACTAAATCCAAATTTGCAAACCTGGCACCCGATCAAAATTCTTTAACCCCAACATGGAATTAAGTAACATCAGGACCTTAATTCTAAAACTTATGGAATGTTCCCCGACTCAGAATGTTTGTAAGCCAACTACTCTGTGCCTTTATACGCCAAATTTTAGCTATTCACTTTATTTTTGGCCCACTAATATAAAACCAGTGCTCAGAGGAAACAATCATTGCTCGCCATGAAGAAATCTTCATTGTAATAGGAACCTTTGAAAGTCTGTGTTAATCGGCAAAATCAAAGCGGACTGGCTGTGCATAAAGTCAGCACTCTTAGGCACCAGTTCACAGTCCCCAATATCGCCCTCTGGTGGGCTTCTGGTCGACCCGTGCCGGCACCTCACTCAGCCTTCATGGGGTGTCCACTGGTCACCTTGCTTTTAGACCATGGGCTCTCGCCACTATTCAACAAGTTGGGCTCCTATGCGACGTGGTGAACTTTACTCGAGTCACCCTCGTGTTCTGCTTTTCAGGTAAACAAATCCACAGGTATCCGTGCCCATACGCAAGCAGTCCTTTTATTGCTGAATTTCCCCGACCTGACACCATATGTAGATACACGTGGACACCCAGCAAGCAATTCAGCCTGCTCACAGGCTCTCTTTAACACACACTCCCAGGGAGATGTTTTCTCCCTAATCCCAGATATTTTTTTTAATTTCTGGCAAAGACTTATGGTTCCTGAGTACAACAAAGCACTGGTGGGCATCTATTTCACTGCATAGCTGTCTTCCCAGAGGTGGTCATACCCGGCTAAAGATCACCCCATTTTGGTGGCTCAAGGCAAGTGGGCTTACAAACTTTCATTTTTCCCACTTCCCATACATTCCCTAGAAAACAACCGCGTAAAGGGTGGCTTTGTCTGACCTCTGGATAGACAAGGAAGAAGAATTACCACGAGGGCAAGGTCAAACAAATAGCTACTCTCCATCTTAAGATGAGTTTTTCCATTGCCCCACTGCTAGGTATCCTATTTGTGACTCTGGCTCTCGTAGAGAAACAGGGGCACAGAAAATCATGTCTAAGTGAGACTCATATATAAAGGTTAAGTGTTCATCAAGCAGACATCTGAAAGCAGTGTGGTCCAAACCCACAAGTCCGACATTAACCCATTAACCCACATGTCCAAGACCAATTGCAATGTCCTCCTCCATCTTTCAAAACAGACGACATGTTGCAGGCTGAAGGAGGGGGGCCTAGACAGTGAATGTGTAAGCAGAGCCGCGTGGTCTGTGGATATATCAGCATATCTCTGCACGGCTACTCCAACAACCCGGGCTTCCTTTGGGTAAGTTCATGTGTCTTCGTCTCAGGGACGTCTTGCCGGAAAGCAGCCTTGACAGCTAAAGCAGGGAACAAGCTGAGGCAGCTGCACCCTGCTCCCACGTTCAGAAATGAAGAGACCCAACTAGAATGGCAATGCTCAAGGAGCCATTGTCACTCCGCCCTTCATTTAACCGTACGTGTGTATCGTTCAGGTTGGCACAATCCACGAACTAAATCCACATTTGCGAACCTGGCACCCGTTCAAAATTCTTTAACCCCAACATGGAATTAAGTAACATCAGGACCTTAATTCTAAAACCTATGGAATGTTCCCCACTCAGCATGTTTGTAAGCCAACTACTCTGTGCCTATATACGCCAAATTTTAGCTATTCACTTTATGTATTACCCACTAATATACAACCAGTGCTCAGAGGAAACAATCATTGCTCGCTATGAAGAAATCTTCATTCTAATTGGAACCTTTCAAAGTCTGTGTCCATCGGCAAAATCAAAGACGGGCAGGCCGTGGATAAAGTAAGCACTCTGAGGCACAAGTTCACAGTCCCCTATATCGCCCTCTGGTGGGCTTCTGGTCGACCCGTGCCGGCTACCTCGCTCAGCCTTCACGGGGTGTCCACTGGTCACCTTGCTTGTAGACCATGGGCTCTCGCCACTATTCAACAAGTTAGGCTCCTTATCGACGTGGTGAACTTTACTCGAGTCACTCTTGTGTTCTCCTTTTCAAGTAAACCAAATCCACAGGTATCCGTAACCCTACGCAAGCAGTCCTTTTATTGCTGCATTTCTCCGACCTCCACACCATATGTAGATCCATGTGGACATCCAGCAAGCAATTCAGGCTGCTCACAGGCTCTCTTTAACACACAGTCCCAGGGAGATGTTTTCTCCATAATCCCAGATTTTTTTTTTTAACTTCTGGCCAAGTCTTATGGTTCCTGAGTACACGAAAGCACTGGTGGGCATCTATTTCACTGCATAGCTGTCTTCCCAGAGGTGGTGTAAACCCAGCTAAAGATCACCCCATTTTGGTGGCTCAAAGCAAGTCGGCTTACAAACTTTCATTTTTCCCACTTCCCATATTATCCCTAGAAAACAACCGAGTAAAGGGTGGCTTTGTCTGACCTCTGGATAGACAAGGAAGAAGAATTACCACGAGGGCAAGGTCAAACAAATAGCTACTCTCCATCTTAAGATGAGTTTTTCCATTGCCCCACTGCTAGGTATCCTATTAGTGACTCTGGCTCTCGTAGAGAAAAAGGGGCACAGAAAATCATGTCTAAGTGAGACTCATATATAAATGTTAAGTGTTCATCAAGCAGACATCCGAAAGCAGTGTGGTCCAAACCCACAAGTCCGACATTAACCTATTAACACACATGTCTAACACCAATTGCAGTGTCCTCCTCCATCTTTCAATACAGATGACATGTTGCTGTCTGAAGGAGGAGAGACGAGGCAGTGAATGTGTAAGCAGAGCAGCGTGGGCAGTGGATATGTCAGCATATCTCTACACGGCTACTCCAACAGCCTGGGCTTCCTCTGGGTAGGTCCATTTGTCTTCGGCTCAGGGACGTCTTGCCGGGAAGGAGGCTTGACAGCTAAAGCAGGGAACAAGGTGAGGCAGCTGCACCCTGCTCCCACGTTCAGAAATGAAAAGACCCAACTAGAATGGCAATGCTCACGGAGCCATTGATCACTCCGCCCTTCATTTAACCGCACGTGTGTATCGCCCAGGTTTGCACAATCCAGGATCTAAATCCAAATTTGCAAACCTGGCACCCGATCAAAATTGTTTAACCCCAACATGGAATTAAGTAACATCAGGACCTTAATTCTAAAACTTATGGAATGTTCCCCCACTCAGAAAGTTTGTAAGCCAAATACTCTGTGCCACTATAAGCCAAAATTTAGCTATTCACTTTATCTATGGCCCAAAATATAAAACAAGTTCTCAGAGGAAACAATCATTGCTCGCTATGAAGAAATCTTCATTCCAATAGGAACCATTCAAAGTCTGTCTCCCATCGGCAAAATCAAAGCTGGACAGGCCGTGCATAAACTCAGCACTCTTAGGCACCAGTTCACAGTCTCCAATATCGTCCTCTGGTGGGCTTCGGGTCGACCCGTGCCAGTTACCTCGCTCAGCCTTCACGGGGTATCCACCGGTCACCTTGCTTGTAGACCATGGGCTCTCGCCACTATTCAACAAGTTGGGCTCCTGGTGCCTCATGGTGAACTTTACTCGAGTCACCCTCGTGTTCTCCTTTTCAGTTAAACCAAATCCACAGGTATCCGTGCCCATATGCAAGCAGTCCTTTTATTGCTGCATTTCTCCGAACTCCACACCACATGTAGATCCACATGGACACTCAGGAAGCAATTCAGCCTGCTCACAGTCTCTCTTTAACACACAGTCCCAGGGAGATGTTTTCTCCATACTCCCAGATTTTTTTTAACTTCAGGCAAAGACATATGGTTCCAGAGTACAGGAAAGCACTGGTGGGCATCAATTTCACTGCATAGCTGTCTTCCCAGAGGTGGTGTAAACCCAGCTAAAGATCACCCCATTTTGGTGGCTCAAAGCAAGTGGGCTTACAAACTTTCATTTTCACCACTTCCCATTGTTTCCCCAGAAAACAACCGAGTAAAGGGTAGCTTTGTCTGACCTCTCGATAGACAAGAAAGAAGAATTATCATGAGGGCAAGGTCAAACAAATAGCTACTCTCCATCTTAAGATGAGTTTTTCCATTGCCCCACTGCTAGGTATCCTATTTGTGACTCTGGCTCTCGTAGAGAAACAGGGGCACAGAAACTCATGTCTAAGTGACACTCATATATAAAGGTTAAGTGTTCATCAAGCAGACATCCGAAAGCAGTGTGGTCCAACCCCACAAGTCCGACATTTACCCATTAACCCGCATGTCTAACACCAATTGCAATGTCCTCCTCCATCTTTCAAAACAGACGACATGTTGCCGGCTGAAGGAGGAGAGCAGATGCAATGAATGTGTAAGCAGAGACGCGTGGGCAGTGAATATGTCAGCATATCTCTGCACGGATACTCCAAAAGCACGGGCTTCCTCTGGGTAGGTCCATGTGTCTTCGGTTCAGGACGTCTTGCCGGAAAGGAGCCTTGACAACTAAAGCAGGTAAGAAGCTGAGGCAGCTGCACCCTGCTCCCACGTTCAGAAATGAAAAGACCCAACTAGAATGGCAATGCTCAAGGAGCCATTGATCCCTCCGCCCTTGATTTAACCGCACGTGTGTATCGCCCAGGTTGGCACAATCCATGAACTAAATCCAAATTTGCAAACCTGGCACCCGATCAAAATTCTTTAACCCCAACATGGAATTAAGTAACATCAGGACCTTAATTCTAAAACTTATGGAATGTTCCCCGACTCAGAATGTTTGTAAGCCAACTACTCTGTGCCTATATACGCCAAATTTTAGCTATTCACTTTATGTATGGCCCACTAATATAAAACCAGTGCTCAGAGGAAACAATCATTGCTCGCTATGAAGAAATCTTCATTCCAATTGGAACCTTTCAAAGTCTGTGTCCATCGGCAAATTCAAAGACGGACAGGCCGTGGATAAAGTAAGCACTCTTAGGCACCAGTTCACAGTCCCCTATATCGCCCTATGGTGGGCTTTTGGTCGACCCGTGCCGGCTACCTCGCTCAGCCTTCACGGGGTGTCCACTGGTCACCTTGCTTGTAGACCATGGGCTCTCGCCACTATTCAACAAGTTAGGCTCCTTATGCGACGTGGTGAACTTTACTCGAGTCACCCTTGTGTTCTCCTTTTTAGGTAAACCAAATCCGCAGGTATCCGTGCCCATACACAAGCAGTCCTTTTATTGCTGCATTTCTCCGACCTCCACACCATATGTAGAGCCAAGTGGACACCCAGCAAGCAATTCAGGCTTCTCACAGGCTCTCTTTAACACACAGTCCCAGGGAGATGTTTTCTCCATAATCCCAGATTTTTTTTTTAACTTCTGGCCAAGTGTTATGGTTCCTGAGTACACGAAAGCACTGGTGGGCATCTATTTCACTGCATAGCTGTCTTCCCAGAGGTGGTGTAAACCCAGCTAAAGATCACCCCATTTTGGTGGCTCAAAGCAAATGGGCTTACAAACTTTCATTTTTCCCACTTCCCATATTATCCCTAGAAAACAACCGAGTAAAGGGTGGCTTTGTCTGACCTCTGGATAGACAAGGAAGAAGAATTACCACGAGGGCAAGGTCAAACAAATAGCTACTCTCCATCTTAAGATGAGTTTTTCCATTGCCCCACTGCTAGGTATCCTATTTGTGACTCTGGCTCTCGTAGAGAAAAAGGGGCACAGAAAATCATGTCTAAGTGAGACTCATATATAAAGGTTAAGTGTTCATCAAGCAGACATCCGAAAGCAGTGTGGTCCAAACCCACAAGTCCGACATTAACCTATTAACACACATGTCTAACACCAATTGCAGTGTCCTCCTCCATCTTTCAATACAGATGACATGTTGCTGTCTGAAGGAGGAGAGACGAGGCAGTGAATGTGAAAGGAGAGCAGCGTGGGCAGTGGATATGTCAGTATATCTCTACACGGCTACTCCAACAGCCTGGGCTTCCTCAGGGTAGGTCCATGTGTCTTCGGCTCAGGGACGTCTTGCCGGGAAGGATCCTTGACAGCTAAAGCAGGGAACAAGCTGAGGCAGCTGCACCCTGCTCCCACGTTCAGAAATGAAGAGACCCAACTAGAATGGCAATGCTCAAGGAGCCATTGATCACTCCGCCCTTCATTTAACCGCATGTGTGTATCGCCCAGGTTGGCACAATCCACGAACTAAATCCAAATTTGCAAAAATGGCACCCGATCAAAATTCTTTAACCCCAACATGGAATTAAGTAACATCAGGACCTTAATTCTACAACTTATGGAATGTTCCCCCACTCAGATAATTTGTAAGCCAACTACTCTGTGCCATTATACGCCAAAATTTAGCTATTCACTTTATCTATGGCCCGAAATATAAAACAAGTGCTCAGAGGAAACAATCATTGCTCGCTATGAAGAAATCTTCATTCCAATAGGAACCATTCAAAGTCTGTCTCCATCGGCAAAATCAAAGCCGGACAGGCCGTGCATAAACTCAGCACTCTTAGGCACCAGTTCACAATCTCCAATATCGTCCTCTGGTGGGCTTCGGGTCGACCCGTGCCAGTTACCTCGCTCAGCCTTCACGGGGTATCCACCGGTCAACTTGCTTGTAGACCATGGGCTCTCGCCACTATTCAACAAGTTGGGCTCCTGATGCGACGTGGTGAACTTTACTCGAGTCACCCTCGTGTTCTCCTTTTCAGGTAAACCAAATCCACAGGTATCCGTGCCCATATGCAAGCAGTCCTTTTATTGCTGCATTTCTCCGACCTCCACACCACATGTAGATCCACGTGGACACTCAGGAAGCAATTCAGCCTGCTCACAGTCTCTCTTTAACACACAGTCCCTGGGAGATGTTTTGTCCCTACTCCCAGATTTTTTTAAACTTCTGGCAAAGACATATGGTTCCAGAGTACAGGAAAGCACTGGTGGGCATCAATTTCACTGCATAGCTGTCTTCCCAGAGGTGGTCAAAACCCAGCTAAAGATCACCCCATTTTGGTGGCTCAAAGCAAGTGGGCTTACAAACTTTCATTTTCACCACTTCCCATAGTTTCCCCAGAAAACAACCGAGTAAAGGGTGGCTTTGTCTGACCTCTCGAAAGACAAGAAAGAATTACCATGAGGGCAAGGTCAAACAAATAGCTACTCTCCATCTTAAGATGAGTTTTTCCATTGCCCCACTGCTAGGTATCCTATTTGTGACTCTGGCTCTCGTAGAGAAACAGGGGCACAGAAACTCATGTCTAAGTGAGACTCATATGTAAAGGTTAAGTGTTCATCAAGCAGACATCTGAAAGCAGTGTGGTCCAAACCCACAAGTCCGACATTTACCCATTAACCCGCATGTCTAACACCAATTGCAATGTCCTCCTGCATCTTTCAAAACAGACGACATGTTGCCGGCTGAAGGAGGAGATCCGAGGCAGTGAATGTGTAAGCAGAGCCGCTAGGGCAGTGAATATGTCAGCATATCTCTGCACGGCTACTCCAACAGCCCGAACTTCCTCTGGGTAGGTCCATGTGTCTTCGGTTCAGGACGTCTTGCCGGAAAGGAGCCTTGACAACTAAAGCAGGTAAGAAACTGAGGCAGCAGCACCCTGCTCCCACGTTCAGAAATGAAAAGACCCAACTAGAATGGCAATGCTCAAGGAGCCATTGATCCCTCCGCCCTTGATTTAACCGCACGTGTGTATCGCCCAGGTTGGCACAATCCATGAACTAAATCCAAATTTGCAAACCTGGCACCCGATCAAAATTCTTTAACCCCAACATGGAATTAAGTAACATCAGGACCTTAATACTAAAACTTATGGAATGTTCCCCGACTCAGAATGTTTGTAAGCCAACTACTCTGTGCCTTTATATGCCAAATTTTAGCTATTCACTTTATTTTTGGCCCACTAATATAAAACCAGTGCTCAGAGGAAACAATCATTGCTCTCCATGAAGAAATCTTCATTCTAATAGGAACCTTTGAAAGTCTGTGTTAATCGGCAAAATCAAAGCGGACTGGCTGTGCATAAAGTTAGCACTCTTAGGCACCAGTTCACAGTCCCCAATATCGCCCTCTGGTGGGCTTCTGGTCGACCCGTGCCGGTACCTCACTCAGCCTTCATGGGGTGTCCACTGGTCACCTTGCTTTTAGACCATGGGCTCTCGCCACTATTCAACAAGTTGGCCTCCTGATGCGACGTGGTGAACTTTACTCGAGTCACCCTCGTGTTCTGCTTTTCAGGTAAACAAATCCACAGGTATCCGTGCCCATACGCAAGCAGTCCTTTTATTGCTGCATTTCCCCACCTCCACACCATATGTAGATACACGTGGACACCCAGCAAGCAATTCAGCCTGCTCACAGGCTCTCTTTAACACACACTCCCAGGGAGATGTTTTCTCCCTAATCCCAGATATTTTTTTTAATTTCTGGCAAAGGCTTATGGTTCCTGAGTACAACAAAGCACTGGTGGGCATCTATTTCACTGCATAGCTGTCTTCCCAGAGGTGGTCATACCCGGCTAAAGATCACCCCATTTTGGTGGCTCAAGGCAAGTGGGCTTACAAACTTTCATTTTTCCCACTTCCCATATATTCCCTAGAAAACAACCGCGTAAAGGGTGGCTTTGTCTGACTTCTGGATAGACAAGGAAGAAGAATTACCACAATGCAAGGTCAAACAAATAGCTACTCTCCATCTTAAGATGAGTTTTTCCATTGCCCCACTGCTAGGTATCCTATTTGTGACTCTGGCTCTCGTAGAGAAACAGGGGCACAGAAACTCATGTCTAAGTGAGACTCATATATAAAGGTTAAGTGTTCATCAAGCAGACATCTGAAAGCAGTGTGGTCCAAACCCACAAGTCCGACATTAACCCATTAACCCACATGTCCAAGACCAATTGCAATGTCCTCCTCCATCTTTCAAAACAGACGACATGTTGCAGGCTGAAGGAGGGGGGCCGAGACAGTGAATGTGTAAGCAGAGCCGCGTGGTCTGTGGATATATCAGCATATCTCTGCACGGCTACTCCAACAACCCGGGCTTCCTTTGGGTAAGTACATGTGTCTTCAGCTCAGGGACGTCTTGCCGGAAAGCAGCCTTGACAGCTAAAGCAGGGAACAAGCTGAGGCAGCTGCACCCTGCTCCCACGTTCAGAAATGAAGAGACCCAACTAGAATGGCAATGCTCAAGGAGCCATTGTCACTCCGCCCTTCATTTAACCGCACGTGTGTATCGTTCAGGTTGGCACAATCCATGAACTAAATCCACATTTGCGAACCTGGCACCCGTTCAAAATTCTTTAACCCCAACATGGAATTAAGTAACATCAGGACCTTAATTCTAAAACTTATGGAATGTTCCCCACTCAGAATGTTTGTAAGCCAACTACTCTGTGCCTATATACGCCAAATTTTAGCTATTCACTTTATGTATTGCCCACTAATATACAACCAGTGCTCAGAGGAAACAATCATTGCTCGCTATGAAGAAATCTTCATTCTAATTGGAACCTTTCAAAGTCTGTGTCCATCAGCAAAATCAAAGACGGACAGGCCGTGGATAAAGTAAGCACTCTTAGGCACAAGTTCACAGTCCCCTATATCGCCCTCTGGTGGGCTTCTGGTCGACCCGTGCCGGCTACCTCGCTCAGCCTTCACGGGGTGTCCACTGGTCACCTTGCCTGTAGACCATGGGCTCTCGCCACTATTCAACAAGTTAGGCTCCTTATCGACGTGGTGAACTTTACTCGAGTCACCCTTGTGTTCTCCTTTTCAGGTAAACCAAATCCACAGGTATCCGTAACCATACGCAAGCAATCCTTTTATTGCTGCATTTCTCCGACCTCCACACCATATGTAGATCCATGTGGACATCCAGCAAGCAATTCAGGCTGCTCACAGGCTCTCTTTAACACACAGTCCCAGGGAGATGTTTTCTCCATAATCCCAGATTTTTTTTTTAACTTCTGGCCAAGTCTTATGGTTCCTGAGTACACGAAAGCACTGGTGGGCATCTATTTCACTGCATAGCTGTCTTCCCAGAGGTGGTGTAAACCCAGCTAAAGATCACCCCATTTTGGTGGCTCAAAGCAAGTCGGCTTACAAACTTTCATTTTTCCCACTTCCCATATTATCCCTAGAAAACAACCGAGTAAAGGGTGGCTTTGTCTGACCTCTGGATAGACAAGGAAGAAGAATTACCACGAGGGCAAGGTCAAACAAATAGCTGCTCTCCATCTTAAGATGAGTTTTTCCATTGCCCCACTGCTAGGTATCCTATTTGTGACTCTGGCTCTCATAGAGAAAAGGAGCACAGAAAATCATGTCTAAGTGAGACTCATATATAAAGGTTAAGTGTTCATCAAGCAGACATCCGAAAGCAGTGTGGTCCAAACCCACAAGTCCGACATTAACCCATTAACACACATGTCTAACACCAATTGCAGTGTCCTCCTCCATCTTTCAATACAGATGACATGTTGCTGTCTGAAGGAGGAGAGACGAGGCAGTGAATGTGAAAGGAGAGCAGCGTGGGCAGTGGATATGTCAGCATATCTCTACACGGCTACTCCAACAGCCTGGGCTTCCTCAGGGTAGGTCCATGTGTCTTCGGCTCAGGGACGTCTTGCCGGGAAGGATCCTTGACAGCTAAAGCAGGGAACAAGCTGAGGCAGCTGCACCCTGCTCCCACGTTAAGAAATGAAGAGACCCAACTAGAATGGCAATGCTCAAGGAGTCATTGATCACTCCGCCCTTCATTTAACCGCATGTGTGTATCGCCCAGGTTGGCACAATCCACGAACTAAATCCAAATTTGCAAACCTGGCACCCGATCAAAATTCTTTAACCCCAACATGGAATTAAGTAACATCAGGACCTTAATTCTAAAACTTATGGAATGTTCCCCCACTGAGAAAGTTTGTAAGCCAACTACTCTCTGCCATTATACGCCAAAATTTAGCTATTCACTTTATCTATGGCCCGAAATATAAAACAAGTGCTCAGAGGAAACAATCATTGCTCGCTATGAAGAAATCTTCATTCCAATAGGAACCATTCAAAGTCTGGCTCCATCGGCAAAATCAAAGCCGGACAGGCCGTGCATAACCTCAGCACTCTTAGGCACCAGTTCACAATCTCCAATATCGTCCTCTGGTGGGCTTCGGGTCGACCCGTGCCAGTTACCTCGCTCAGCCTTCACGGGGTATCCACCGGTCACCTTGCTTGTAGACCATGGGCTCTCGCCACTATTCAACAAGTTGGGCTCCTGATGCGACGTGGTGAACTTTACTCGAGTCACCCTCGTGTTCTCCTTTTCAGGTAAACCAAATCCACAGGTATCCGTGCCCTTATGCAAGCAGTCCTTTTATTGCTGCATTTCTCCGACCTCCACACCACATGTAGATCCACGTGGACACTCAGGAAGCAATTCAGCCTGCTCACAGGCTCTCTTTAACACACAGTCCCTGGGAGATGTTTTGTCCCTACTCCCAGATTTTTTTAAACTTCTGGCAAAGACATATGGTTCCAGAGTACAGGAAAGCACTGGTGGGCATCAATTTCACTGCATAGCTGTCTTCCCAGAGGTGGTCTAAACCCAGCTAAAGATCACCCCATTTTGGTGGCTCAAAGCAAGTGGGCTTACAAACTTTCATTTTCACCACTTCCCATAGTTTCCCCAGAAAACAACCGAGTAAAGGGTGGCTTTGTCTGACCTCTCGAAAGACAAGAAAGAATTACCATGAGGGCAAGGTCAAACAAATAGCTACTCTCCATCTTAAGATGAGTTTTTCCATTGCCCCACTGCTAGGTATCCTATTTGTGACTCTGGCTCTCGTAGAGAAACAGGGGCACAGAAACTCATGTCTAAGTGAGACTCATATATAAAGGTTAAGTGTTCATCAAGCAGACATCTGAAAGCAGTGTGGTCCAAACCCACAAGTCCGACATTTACCCATTAACCCGCATGTCTAACACCAATTGCAATGTCCTCCTGCATCTTTCAAAACAGACGACATGTTGCCGGCTGAAGGAGGAGAGCCGAGGCAGTGAATGTGTAAGCAGAGCCGCTAGGGCAGTGAATATGTCAGCATATCTCTGCACGGCTACTCCAACAGCCCGAACTTCCTCTGGGTAGGTCCATGTGTCTTCGGTTCAGGACGTCTTGCCGGAAAGGAGCCTTGACAACTAAAGCAGGTAAGAAGCTGAGGCAGCAGCACCCTGCTCCCACGTTCAGAAATGAAAAGACCCAACTAGAATGGCAATGCTCATGGAGCCATTGATCCCTCCGCCCTTGATTTAACCGCACGTGTGTATCGCCCAGGTTGGCACAATCCATGAACTAAATCCAAATTTGCAAACCTGGCACCCGATCAAAATTCTTTAACCCCAACATGGAATTAAGTAACATCAGGACCTTAATACTAAAACTTATGGAATGTTCCCCGACTCAGAATGTTTGTAAGCCAACTACTCTGTGCCTTTATATGCCAAATTTTAGCTATTCACTTTATTTTTGGCCCACTAATATAAAACCAGTGCTCAGAGGAAACAATCATTGCTTGCAATGAAGAAATCTTCATTCTAATAGGAACCTTTGAAAGTCTGTGTTAATCGGCAAAATCAAAGCGGACTGGCTGTGCATAAAGTCAGCACTCTTAGGCACCAGTTCACAGTCCCCAATATCGCCCTCTGGTGGGCTTCTGGTCGACCCGTGGCGGTACCTCACTCAGCCTTCATGGGGTGTCCACTGGTCACCTTGCTTTTAGACCATGGGCTCTCGCCACTATTCAACAAGTTGGGCTCCTGTTGCGACGTGGTGAACTTTACTCGAGTCACCCTCGTGTTCTGCTTTTCAGGTAAACAAATCCACAGGTATCCGTGCCCATACGCAAGCAGTCCTTTTATTGCTGCATTTCCCCGACCTCCACACCATATGTAGATACACGTGGACACCCAGCAAGCAATTCAGCCTGCTCACAGGCTCTCTTTAACACACACTCCCAGGGAGATGTTTTCTCCATAATCCCAGATATTTTTTTTAATTTCTGGCAAAGACTTATGTTTCCTGAGTACAACAAAGCACTGGTGGGCATCTATTTCACTGCATAGCTGTCTTCCCAGAGGTGGTCATACCCGGCTAAAGATCACCCCATTTTGGTGGCTCAAGGCAAGTGGGCTTACAAACTTTCATTTTTCCCACTTCCCATATTTTCCCTAGAAAACAACCGCGTAAAGGGTGGCTTTGTCTGACTTCTGGATAGACAAGGAAGAAGAATTACCACAATGGCAAGGTCAAACAAATAGCTACTCTCCATCTTAAGATGAGTTTTTCCATTGCCCCACTGCTAGGTATCCTATTTGTGACTCTGGCTCTCGTAGAGAAACAGGGGCACAGAAACTCATGTCTAAGTGAGACTCATATATAAAGGTTAAGTGTTCATCAAGCAGACATCTGAAAGCAGTGTGGTCCAAACCCACAAGTCCGACATTAACCCATTAACCCACATGTCCAAGACCAATTGCAATGTCCTCCTCCATCTTTCAAAACAGACGACATGTTGCAGGCTGAAGGAGGGGGGCCGAGACAGTGAATGTGTAAGCAGAGCCGCGTGGTCTGTGGATATATCAGCATATCTCTACACGGCTACTCCAACAGCCTGGGCTTCCTCAGGGTAGGTCCATGTGTCTTCGGCTCAGGGACGTCTTGCCGGGAAGGAGGCTTGACAGCTAAAGCAGGGAACAAGGTGAGGCAGCTGCACCCTGCTCCCACGTTCAGAAATGAAGAGACCCAACTAGAATGGCAATGCTCACGGAGCCATTGATCACTCCGCCCTTCATTTAACCGCACGTGTGTATCGCCCAGGTTGGCACAATCCATGATCTAAATCCAAATTTGCAAACCTGGCACCCGATCAAAATTCTTTAACCCCAACATGGAATTAAGTAACATCAGGACCTTAATTCTAAAACTTATGGAATGTTCCCCGACTCAGAAAGTTTGTAAGCCAACTACTCTGTGCCACTATACGCCAAAATTTAGCTATTCACTTTATCTATGGCCCAAAATATAAAACAAGTTCTCAGAGGAAACAATCATTGCTCGCTATGAAGAAATCTTCATTCCAATAAGAACCATTCAAATTCAGTCTCCCATCGGCAAAATCAAAGCTGGACAGGCCGTGCATAAACTCAGCACTCTTAGGCACCAGTTCACAGTCTCCAATATCGTCCTCTGGTGGGCTTCGGGTCGACCCGTGCCAGTTACCTCGCTCAGCCTTCACGGGGTATCCACCGGTCACCTTGCTTGTTGACCATGGGCTCTCGCCACTATTCAACAAGTTGGGCTCCTGATGCCTCGTGGTGAACTTTACTCGAGTCACCCTCGTGTTCTCCTTTTCAGGTAAACCAAATCCACAGGTATCCGTGCCCATATGCAAGCAGTCCTTTTATTGCTGCATTTCTCCGACCTCCACACCACATGTAGATCCACGTGGACACTCAGGAAGCAATTCAGCCTGCTCACAGGCTCTCTTTAACACACAGTCCCAGGGAGATGTTTTCTCCATACTCCCAGATTTTTTTTTTAACTTCAGGCAAAGACATATGGTTCCAGAGTACAGGAAAGCACTGGTGGGCATCAATTTCACTGCATAGCTGTCTTCCCAGAGGTGGTGTAAACCCAGCTAAAGATCACCCCATTTTGGTGGCTCAAAGCAAGTGGGCTTACAAACTTTCATTTTCACCACTTCCCATAGTTTCCCCAGAAAACAACCGAGTAAAGGGTAGCTTTGTCTGACCTCTCGATACACAAGAAAGAAGAATTATCATGAGGGCAAGGTCAAACAAATAGCTACTCTCCATCTTAAGATGAGTTTTTCCATTGCCCCACTGCTAGGTATCCTATTTGTGACTCTGGCTCTCGTAGAGAAACAGGGGCACAGAAACTCATGTCTAAGTGACACTCATATATAAAGGTTAAGTGTTCATCAAGCAGACATCCGAAAGGAGTGTGGTCCAAACCCACAAGTCCGACATTTACCCATTATCCCGCATGTCTAACACCAATTGCAATGTCCTCCTCCATCTTTCAAAACAGACGACATGTTGCCGGCTGAAGGAGGAGAGCAGAGGCAATGAATGTGTAAGCAGAGCCGCGTGGGCATTGAATATGTCAGCATACCTCTGCACGGATACTCCAACATCACGGGCTTCCTCTGGGTAGGTCCATGTGTCTTCGGTTCAGGACGTCTTGCCGGAAAGGAGCCTTGACAACTAAAGCAGGTAAGAAGCTGAGGCAGCTGCACCCTGCTCCCACGTTCAGAAATGAAAAGACCCAACTAGAATGGCAATGCTCAAGGAGCCATTGATCCCTCCGCCCTTGATTTAACCACACGTGTGTATCGCCCAGGTTGGCACAATCCATGAACTAAATCCAAATTTGCAAACCTGGCACCCGATCAAAATTTTTTAACCCCAACATGGAATTAAGTAACATCAGGACCTTAATTCTAAAACTTATGGAATGTTCCCCGACTCAGAATGTTTGTAAGCCAACTACTCTGTGCCTATATACGCCAAATTTTAGCTATTCACTTTATGTATGGCCCACTAATATAAAACCAGAGCTCAGAGGAAACAATCATTGCTCGCTATGAAGAAATCTTCATTCCAATTGGAACCTTTCAAAGTCTGTGTCCATCGGCAAAATCAAAGATGGACAGGCCGTGGATAAAGTAAGCACTCTTAGGAACCAGTTCACAGTCCCCTATATCGCCCTATGGTGGGCTTCTGGTCGACCCGTGCCGGCTGCCTCGCTCAGCCTTCACGGGGTGTCCACTGGTCACCTTGCTTGTAGACCATGGGCTCTCGCCACTATTCAACAAGTTAGGCTCCTTATGCGACGTGGTGAACTTTACTCGAGTCACCCTTGTATTCTTTTCAGGTAAACCAAATCCACAGGTATCCATGCCCATACGCAAGCAGTCCTTTTATTGCTGCATTTCTCCGACCACCACACCATATGTAGAGCCACGTGGACACCCAGCAAGCAATTGAGGCTTCTCACAGGCTCTCTTTAACACACAGTCCCAGGGAGATGTTTTCTCCATAATCCCAGATTTTTTTTTTTAATTTCTGGCCAAGTGTTATGGTTCCTGAGTACAGGAAAGCACTGGTGGGCATCTATTTCACTGCATAGCTGTCTTCCCAGAGGTGGTGTAAACCCAGCTAAAGATCACCCCATTTTGGTGGCTCAAAGCAAGTCGGCTTACAAACTTTCATTTTTCTCACTTCCCATATTATCCCTAGAAAACAACCGAGTAAAGGGTGGCTTTGTCTGACCTCTGGATAGACAAGGAAGAAGAATTACCACGAGGGCAAGGTCAAACAAATAGCTACTCTCCATCTTAAGATGAGTTTTTCCATTGCCCCACTGCTAGGTATCCTATTTGTGACTCTGGCTCTCATAGAGAAAAAGGAGCACAGAAAATCATGTCTAAGTGAGACTCATATATAAAGGTTAAGTGTTCATCAAGCAGACATCCGAAAGCAGTGTGGTCCAAACCCACAAGTCCGACATTAACCCATTAACACACATGTCTAACACCAATTGCAGTGTCCTCCTCCATCTTTCAATACAGATGACATGTTGCTGTCTGAAGGAGGAGAGACGAGGCAGTGAATGTGAAAGGAGAGCAGCCTGGGCAGTGGATATGTCAGCATATCTCTACACGGCTACTCCAACAGCCTGGGCTTCCTCAGGGTAGGTCCATGTGTCTTCGGCTCAGGGACGTCTTGCCGGGAAGGATCCTTGACAGCTAAAGCAGGGAACAAGCTGAGGCAGCTGCACCCTGCTCCCACGTTCAGAAAAGAAGAGACCCAACTAGAATGGCAATGCTCAAGGAGCCATTGATCCCTCCGCCCTTCATTTAACTGCACGTGTGTATCACCCAGGTGGGCACAATCCACGAACTAAATCCACATTTGTGAACCTGGCACCCGTTCAAAATTCTTTAACCCCAACATGAAATTAAGTAACATCAGGACCTTAATTCAAAGCCTTATGGAATGTTCCCCCATTCCGAAAGTTTGTAAGCCAACTGCTCTGTGCCTTTATACCCCTAATTTTAGCTATTCACTTTACGTATGGCCCACTAATAAAAAACCAGTGCTCAGAGGAAACAATCATTGCTCACCATGAAGAAATCTTCATTCTAATAGGAACTTTTCACAGTCTGTGTCCATTAGCAAAATCAAAGCCGGAGAGGCCGTGCATAAAGTCAGCACTCTTAGACACCAGTTCACAGTCTCCAATATCGTCCTCTGGTGGGCTTCGGGTCGACCCGTGCCAGTTACCTCGCTCAGCCTTCACGGGGTATCCACCGGTCACCTTGCTTGTAGACCATGGGCTCTCGCCACTATTCAACAAGTTGGGCTCCTGATGCTACGTGGTGATCTTTACTCAAGTCACCCTCGTGTTCTCCTTTTCAGGTAAACCAAATACACAGGTATCCGTGCCCATTCGCAAGCAGTCCTTTTATTGCTGCATTTCTCCGACCTCCATACCACATGTAGATCCACGTGGACACTCAGGAAGCAATTCAGCCTGCTCACAGGCTCTCTTTAACACACAGTCCCAGGGAGATGTTTTCTCCATACTCCCAGATTTTTTTTTAACTTCAGGCAAAGACATATGGTTCCAGAGTACAGGAAAGCACTGGTGGGCATCAATTTCACTGCATAGCTGTCTTCCCAGAGGTGGTCTAAACCCAGCTGAAGATCACCCCATTTTGGTGGCTCAAAGCAAGTGGGCTTACAAACTTTCATTTTCACCACTTCCCATAGTTTCCCCAGAAAACGACAGAGTAAACGGTGGCTTTGTCTGACCTCTCGATAGACAAGAAAGAAGAATTACCATGAGGGCAAGGTCAAACAAATAGCTACTCTCCATCTTAAGATGAGTTTTTCCATTGCCCCACTGCTAGGTATCCTATTTGTGACTCTGGCTCTCGTAGAGAAACAGGGGCACAGAAACTCATGTCTAAGTGACACTCATATATAAAGGTTAAGTGTTCATCAAGCAGACATCCGAAAGCAGTGTGGTCCAAACCCACAAGTCCGACATTTACCCATTAACCCGCATGTCTAACACCAATTGCAATGTCCTCCTCCATCTTTCAAAACAGACGACATGTTGCCGGCTGAAGGAGGAGAGCCGAGGCAGTGAATGTGTAAGCAGAGCCGCGTGGGCAGTGAATATGTCAGCATATCTCTGCACGGCTACTCCAACAGCCCGGGCTTCCTCTGTGTAGGTCCATGTGTCTTCGGTTCAGGACGTCTTGCCGGAAAGGAGCCTTGACAACTAAAGCAGGTAAGAAGCTGAAGCAGCTGCACCCTGCTCCCACGTTCAGAAATGAAAAGACCCAACTAGAATGGCAATGCTCAAGGAGCCATTGATCCCTCCGCCCTTGATTTAACCGCATGTGTGTATCGCCAAGGTTGGCACAATCCATGATCTAAATCCAAATTTGCAAACCTGGCACCCGATCAAAATTCTTTAACCCCAACATGGAATTAAGTAACATCAGGACCTTAATTCTAAAACTTATGGAATGTTCCCAGACTCAGAATGTTTGTAAGCCAACTACTCTGTGCCTTTATACGCCAAATTTTAGCTATTCACTTTATTTTTGGCCCACTAATATAAAACCAGTGCTCAGAGGAAACAATCATTGCTCGCCATGAAGAAATCTTCATTCTAATAGGAACCTTTCAAAGTCTGTGTTAATCGGCAAAATCAAAGCCGGACTGGCTGTGCATAAAGTCAGCACTCTTAGGCACCAGTTCACAGTCCCCAATATCGCCCTCTGGTGGGCTTCTGGTCGACCCGTGCCGGTACCTCACTCAGCCTTCACGGGGTGTCCACTGGTCACCTTGCTTTTAGGCCATGCGCTCTCGCCACTATTCAACAAGTTGGGCTCCTGATGCGACGTGGTGAACTTTACTCGAGTCACCCTTGTGTTCTCCTTTTCAGGTAAACAAATCCACAGGTATCCGGGCCCATACGCAAGCAGACCTTTTATTGCTGCATTTCTCCGACCTCCACACCATATGTAGATACACGTGGACACCCAGCAAGGAATTCAGCCTGCTCACAGGCTCTCTTTAACACACACTCCCAGGGAGATGTTTTCTCCATAATCCCAGATATTTTTTTAACTTCTGGCAAAGACTTATGTTTCCTGAGTACAACAAAGCACTGGTGGGCATCTATTTCACTGCATAGCTGTCTTCCCAGAGGAAGCTTAACCCAGCTAAAGATCACCCAATTTTGGTGGCTCTAAGCATGTGGGCTTACAAACTTTCATTTTTCCCACTTCCCATATTTTACCCAGAAAACAACCGAGAATAGGGTGGCTTTGTCTGACCTCTGGATAGACAAGGAAGAAGAATTACCACAATGGCAAGGTCAAACAAATAGCTACTCTCCATCTTAAGATGAGTTTTTCCATTGCCCCACTGCTAGGTATCCTATTTGTGACTCTGGCTCTCGTAGAGAAACATGGGCACAGAAACTCATGTCTAAGTGAGACTCATATATAAAGGTTAAGTGTTCATCAAGCAGACATCTGAAAGCAGTGTGGTCCAAACCCACAAGTCCGACATTAACCCATTAACCCACATGTCCAAGACCAATTGCAATGTCCTCCTCCATCTTTCAAAACAGACGACATGTTGCAGGCTGAAGGATGGGGGCCGAGACAGTGAATGTGTAAGCAGAGCCGCGTGGTCTGTGGATATATCAGCATATCTCTGCACGGCTACTCCAACAACCCGGGCTTCCTTTGGGTAAGTACATGTGTCTTCGGCTCAGGGACGTCTTGCCGGAAAGGAGCCTTGACAGCTAAAGCAGGGAACAAGCTGAGGCAGCTGCACCCTGCTCCCACGTTCAGAAATGAAGAGACCCAACTAGAATGGCAATGCTCAAGGAGCCATTGATCCCTCCGCCCTTCATTTAACTGCACGTGTGTATCACCCAGGTGGGCACAATCCACGAACTAAATCCACATTTGTGAACCTGGCACCCGTTCAAAATTCTTTAACCCCAACATGGAATTAAGTAACATCAGGACCTTAATTCAAAGCCTTATGGAATGTTCCCCCATTCCGAAAGTTTGTAAGCCAACTGCTCTGTGCCTTTATACCCCTAATTTTAGCTATTCACTTTATGTATGGCCCACTAATAAAAAACCAGTGCTCAGAGGAAACAATCATTGCTCGCCATGAAGAAATCTTCATTCTAATAGGAACTTTTCACAGTCTGTGTCCATTAGCAAAATCAAAGCCGGAGTGGCCGTGCATAAAGTCAGCACTCTTAGGCACCAGTTCACAGTCTCCAATATCGTCCTCTGGTGGGCTTCGGGTCGACCCGTGCCAGTTACCTCGCTCAGCCTTCACGGGGTATCCACCGGTCACCTTGCTTGTAGACCATGGGCTCTCGCCACTATTCAACAAGTTGGGCTCCTGATGCGACGTGGTGATCTTTACTCGAGTCACCCTCGTGTTCTCCTTTTCAGGTAAACCAAATACACAGATATCCGTGCCCATTCGCAAGCAGTCCTTTTATTGCTGCATTTCTCCGACCTCCATACCACATGTAGATCCACGTGGACACTCAGGAAGCAATTCAGCCTGCTCACAGGCTCTCTTTAACACACAGTCCCAGGGAGATGTTTTCTCCATACTCCCAGATTTTTTTTAACTTCAGGCAAAGACATATGGTTCCAGAGTACAGGAAAGCACTGGTGGGCATCAATTTCACTGCATAGCTGTCTTCCCAGAGGTGGTCTAAACCCAGCTGAAGATCACCCCATTTTGGTGGCTCAAAGCTAGTGGGCTTACAAACTTTCATTTTCACCACTTCCCATAGTTTCCCCAGAAAACAACCGAGTAAAGGGTGGCTTTGTCTGACCTCTCGATAGACAAGAAAGAAGAATTACCATGAGGGCAAGGTCAAACAAATAGCTACTCTCCATCTTAAGATGAGTTTTTCCATTGCCCCACTGCTAGGTATCCTATTTGTGACTCTGGCTCTCGTAGAGAAACAGGGGCACAGAAACTCATGTCTAAGTGACACTCATATATAAAGGTTAAGTGTTCATCAAGCAGACATCCGAAAGCAGTGTGGTCCAAACCCACAAGTCCGACATTTACCCATTAACCCGCATGTCTAACACCAATTGCAATGTCCTCCTCCATCTTTCAAAACAGACGACATGTTGCCGGCTGAAGGAGGAGAGCCGAGGCAGTGAATGTGTAAGCAGAGCCGCGTGGGCAGTGAATATGTCAGCATATCTCTGCACGGCTACTCCAACAGCCTGGGCTTCCTCTGTGTAGGTCCATGTGTCTTCGGTTCAGGACGTCTTGCCGGAAAGGAGCCTTGACAACTAAAGCAGGTAAGAAGCTGAAGCAGCTGCACCCTGCTCCCACGTTCAGAAATGAAAAGACCCAACTAGAATGGCAATGCTCAAGGAGCCATTGATCCCTCCGCCCTTGATTTAACCGCACGTGTGTATCGCCAAGGTTGGCACAATCCATGATCTAAATCCAAATTTGCAAACCTGGCACCCGATCAAAATTCTTTAACCCCAACATGGAATTAAGTAACATCAGGACCTTAATTCTAAAACTTATGGAATGTTCCCCGACTCAGAATGTTTGTAAGCCAACTACTCTGTGCCTTTATATGCCAAATTTTAGCTATTCACTTTATTTTTGGCCCACTAATATAAAACCAGTGCTCAGAGGAAACAATCATTGCTCGCCATGAAGAAATCTTCATTCTAATAGGAACCTTTCAAAGTCTGTGTTAATCGGCAAAATCAAAGCCGGACTGGCTGTGCATAAAGTCAGCACTCTTAGGCACCAGTTCACAGTCCCCAATATCGCCCTCTGGTGGGCTTCTGGTCGACCCGTGCCGGTACCTCACTCAGCCTTCACGGGGTGTCCACTGGTCACCTTGCTTTTAGGCCATGCGCTCTCGCCACTATTCAACAAGTTGGGCTCCTGATGCGACTTGGTGAACTTTACTCGAGTCACCCTTGTGTTCTCCTTTCCAGGTAAACAAATCCACAGGTATCCATGCCCATACGCAAGCAGTCCTTTTATTGCTGCATTTCTCCGACCTCCATACCATATGTAGATACACGTGGACACCCAGCAAGCAATTCAGCCTGCTCACAGGCTCTCTTTAACACACACTCCCAGGGAGATGTTTTCTCCCTAATCCCAGATATTTTTTTAACTTCTGGCAAAGACTTATGGTTCCTGAGTACAACAAAGCACTGGTGGGCATCTATTTCACTGCATAGCTGTCTTCCCAGAGGTGGTCAAAACCCGGCTAAAGATCACCCCATTTTGGTGGCTCAAGGCAAGTGGGCTTACAAACTTTCATTTTTCCCACTTCCCATATTTTACCCAGAAAACAACCGAGAATAGGGTGGCTTTGTCTGACCTCTACATATACAAGGAAGAAGAATTACCATGAGGGCAAGGTCAAACATATAGTTACTCTCCATCTTAAGATGAGTTTTTCCATTGCCCCACTGCTAGGTATCCTATTTGTGACTCTGGCTCTCGTAGAGAAACAGGGGCACAGAAACTCATGTCTAAGTGAGACTCATATATAAAGGTTAAGTGTTCATCAAGCAGACATCTGAAAGCAGTGTGGTCCAAACCCACAAGTCCGACATTAACCCATTAACCCACATGTCCAAGACCAATTGCAATGTCCTCCTCCATCTTTCAAAACAGACGACATGTTGCAGGCTGAAGGAGGGGGGCCGAGACAGTGAATGTGTAAGCAGAGCCGCGTGGTCTGTGGATATATCAGCATATCTCTGCACGGCTACTCCAACAATCCGGGCTTCCTTTGGGTAAGTACATGTGTCTTTGGCTCAGGGTCGTCTTGCCGGAAAGGAGCCTTGACAGCTAAAGCAGGGAACAAGCTGAGGCAGCTGCACCCTGCTCCCACGTTCAGAAATGAAGAGACCCAACTAGAATGGCAATGCTCATGGAGCCATTGTCACTCCGCCCTTCATTTAACCGCACGTGTGTATCGCCCATGTTGGCACAATCCACGAACTAAATCCACATTTGCGAACCTGGCACCCGTTCAAAAGTCTTTAACCCCAACATGGAATTAAGTAACATCAGGACCTTAATTCTAAAACTTATGGAATGTTCCCCCACTCAGAAAGTTTGTAAGCCAACTACTCTGTGCCATTATACGCCAAAATTTAGCTATTCACTTTATCTATGGCCCAAAATATAAAACAAGTGCTCAGAGGAAACAATTATTGCTCGCTATGAAGAAATCTTCATTCCAATAGGAACCATTCAAAGTCTGTCTCCCATCGGCAAAATCAAAGCTGGACAGGACGTGCATAAACTCAGCACTCTTAGGCACCAGTTCACAGTCTCCAATGTCGTCCTCTGGTGGGCTTCGTGTCGACCCGTGCCAGTTACCTCGCTCAGCCTTCACGGGGTATCCACCGGTCACCTTGCTTGTAGACCATGGGCTCTCGCCACTATTCAACAAGTTGGGCTCCTGATGCGATGTGGTGAACTTTACTCGAGTCACCCTCGTGTTCTCCTTTTCAGGTAAATCAAATCCACAGGTATCCGTGCCCACATGCAAGCAGTCCTTTTATTGCTGCATTTCTCCGACCTCCACACCACATGTAGATCCACGTGGACACTCAGGAAGCAATTCAGCCTGCTCACAGGCTTTTTTTAACACACAGTCCCAGGGAGATGTTTTCTCCATACTCCCAGATTTTTTTTAACTTCAGGCAAAGACATATGGTTCCAGAGTACAGGAAAGCACTGGTGGGCATCAATTTCACTGCATAGCTGTCTTCCCAGAGGTGGTCTAAACCCAGCTAAAGACCACCCCATTTTGGTGGCTCAAAGCAAGTCGGCTTACAAACTTTCATTTTTCCCACTTCCCATAGTTTCACCAGAAAACAACCGAGTAAAGGGTGGCTTTGTCTGACCTCTACATATACAAGGAAGAAGAATTACCATGAGGGCAAGGTCAAACATATAGTTACTCTCCATCTTAAGATGAGTTTTTCCATTGCCCCACTGCTAGGTATCCTATTTGTGACTCTGGCTCTCGTAGAGAAAAAGGGGCACAGAAAATCATGTCTAAGTGAGACTCATATATAAAGGTTAAGTGTTCATCAAGCAGACATCCGAAAGCAGTGTGGTCCAAACCCACAAGTCCGACATTAACCCATTAACCCACATGTCCAAGACCAATTGCAATGTCCTCCTCCATCTTTCAAAAAAGACGACATGTTGCAGGCTGAAGGAGGGGGGCCGAGACAGTGAGTGTGTAAGCAGAGCCGCGTGGTCTGTGGATATATCAGCATATCTCTGCACGGCTACTCCAACAACCCGGGCTTCCTTTGGGTAAGTACATGTGTCTTCGGCTCAGGGACGTCTTGCCGGAAAGGAGCCTTGACAGCTAAAGCAGGGAACAAGCTGAGGCAGCTGCACCCTGCTCCCACGTTCAGAAAAGAAGAGACCCAACTAGAATGGCAATGCTCAAGGAGCCATTGATCCCTCCGCCCTTCATTTAACTGCACGTGTGTATCACCCAGGTGGGCACAATCCACGAACTAAATCCACATTTGTGAACCTGGCACCCGTTCAAAATTCTTTAACCCCAACATGGAATTAAGTAACATCAGGACCTTAATTCAAAGCCTTATGGAATGTTCCCCCATTCCGAAAGTTTGTAAGCCAACTGCTCTGTGCCTTTATACCCCTAATTTTAGCTATTCACTTTATGTATGGCCCACTAATAAAAAACCAGTGCTCAGAGGAAACAATCATTGCTCACCATGAAGAAATCTTCATTCTAATAGGAACTTTTCACAGTCTGTGTCCATTAGCAAAATCAAAGCCGGAGTGGCCGTGCATAAAGTCAGCACTCTTAGGCACCAGTTCACAGTCTCCAATATCGCCCTCTGCTGGGCTTCGGGTCGACCCGTGCCAGTTACCTCGCTCAGCCTTCACGGGGTATCCACCGGTCACCTTGCTTGTAGACCATGGGCTCTCGCCACTATTCAACAAGTTGGGCTCCTGATGCGACGTGGTGATCTTTACTCGAGTCACCCTTGTGTTCCCCTTTACAGGTAAACAAATCCACAGGTATCCATGCCCATACGCAACAATCCTGTTATTGCTGCATTTCTCCGACCTCCACACCATATGTAGATCCACGTGGACACCCAGCAAGCAATTCAGCCTGCTCACAGGCTCTCTTTAACACTCACTCCCAGGGAGATGTTTTCTCCCTACTCCCAGATTTTTTTTTTTACTTCTGGCCAAGTCTTATGATTCCTGAGTACACCAAAGAACTGGTGGGCATCTATTTCACTGCATACCTGTCTTCCCAGAGGTGGTCAAAACCCAGCTAAAGATCACCCCATTTTGGTGGCTCAAGCAAATGGGCTTACCAACTTTCATTTTCCCCCTTACCCTAGTTTCCCCAGAAAACAACCGAGTAAAGGGTGGCTTTGTCTGACCTCTGGATCGACAAGGAAGAAGAATTACCATGAGGGCAGGGTCAAACATATAGTTACTCTCCATCTTAAGATGAGTTTTTCCATTGCCCCACTGCTAGGTATCCTATTTGTGACTCTGGCTCTCGTAGAGAAACAGGGGCACAGAAACTCATGTCTAAGTGAGACTCATATATAAAGGTTAAGTGTTCATCAAGCAGACATCTGAAAGCAGTGTGGTCCAAACCCCCAAGTCCGACATTAACCCATTAACCCACATGTCTAACAACAATTGCAGTGTCCTCCTACATCTTTCAAAACAGATGACAAGTTGCTGGCTGAAGGAGGAGAGACAAGGCAGTGAATGTGTAAGCAGAGCAGCGTGGGCAGTGGATATGTCAGCATATCTCTACACGGCTACTCCAACAGCCCGGGCTTCCTCTGGGTAGGTCCTTGTGTCTTCGGCTCAGGGACGTCTTGCCGGAAATGAGTCTTGACAACTAAAGCAGGGAACAAGGTGAGGCAGCTGCACCCTGCTCCCATGTTCAGAAATGAAGAGACCCAACAAGAATGGCAATGCTCAAGGAGCCATTGTCACTCCGCCCTTCATTTAACCGCACGTGTGTATCGCCCAGGTTGGCACAATCCACGAACTAAATCCACATTTGCAAATATGGCACCCGTTCAAAATTCTTTAACCACAACATGGAATTAAGTAACACCAGGACCTTAATTCTAAAACTTATGGAATGTTTCCCCACTCAGAAAGATTGTAAGCCAACTACTCTGTGCCATCATACGCCAAATTTTAGCTATTCACTTTATCTATGGCCCAAAATATAAAACAAGTGCTCAGAGGAAATATCATTGCTCGCCATGAAGAAATCTTCATTCCAATAGGAACCATTCGAAGTCTGTGTCCATCGGCAAAATCAAAGCCGGACACGCCGTGCATAAAGTCAGCACTCTTAGGCACCAGTTCATAGTCTCCAATATCGTCCTCTGGTGTGCTTCTTGTCGACCCGTACCGGGGACCTTGCTCAGCCTTCATGGGGTATCCACCGGTCACCTTGCTTGTAGACCATGGGCTCTCGCCACTATTCAACAAGCCTGGGGCCTGATGCACATGGTGAACTTTACTCGAGTCACCCTCGTTTTCTCCTTTTCAGGTAAACCAAATCCACAGGTATCCGTGCCCATACGCAAGCAGTCCTTTCATTGCTGCATTTCTCGGACCTCCACTCCATATGTAGATCCCCGAGGTCACCCAGAAAGCAATTCAGCCTGCTCACAGTCTCTCTTTAACACACAGTCCCTGGGAGATGTTTTCTCCCTACTCCCAGATGTTTTTTTAACTTCTGGCAAAGGCTTATGGTTCCTGAGTTCACGAAAGCACTGGTGGGAATCTATTTCACTGCATAGCTGTCTACCTAGAGGTGGTCTACACCCAGCTAAAGATAACCCCATTTTAGTGGTTCAAAGCAAGTGGGCTTACAAACTTTCATTTTTCCACCTTTCCATAGTTTCCCCAGAAAACAACCGAGTACAGGGTAGCTTTGTCTGACTTCTGGATAGACAAGGAAGTAGAATTACCATGAGGCAAGGTAAAACAAATAGCTACTCTCCATCTTAAGATGAGTTTTTCCATTGCCCCATTGCTAGGTATCTTATTTGTGACTCTGGCTCTCATAGAGAAACAGGGACACAGACATGAGTTTCTAAGTGAGACTCATATATCAAGGTTAAGTGTTCATCAAGCAGACATGCGAAAGCAGTGTGGTCCAAACCCACAAGTCCGACAATAACCCATTAACCCACATGTCCAACACCAATTGCAATGTCCTCCTCCATCTTTCAAAACATTCGACATGTTGCTGGTTGAAGGAGGAGAGCCCAGGCAGTGAATGTGTGAGCAGAGCAGCCTGGGCAGTGGATATGTCAGCATATCTCTGCATGGCTACTCCAGCAGCCCGGGTTTCCTCTTTTTAGGTCCATGTGTCTTCGGCTCTTGGACGTCTTGCCAGAAAGGAGCCTTGACAGCTAAAGCAGGGAACAAGTTGAGTCAGCTGCACCCTGCTCCCACATTCAGAAATGAAGAGACCCAACTAGAATGGCAATGATCAAGGAGCCATTGATCACTCCACCCTTCATTTAACCGCACGTGTGTATCGCCCAGGTTGGCACAATCTACGAACTAAATTCACATTTGCGAACCAGGCACCCGTTCAAAATTCTTTAAACCCAACATGGAATTAAGTTACATCAGACCTTAATTCTAAAACTTATGGAATGTTCCCCCACTCGGAAAGTTTGTAAGCCAACTACTCTGTGCCTTTATACGCCAAATTTTAGCTATCCACTTTATCTATGGCCCACTAATATAAAACCAGTGCTCAGAGGAAACAATCATTCCTCGCTATGAAGAAATCTTCATTCCAATAGGAACCTTTCAAAGTCTGTGTTCATCGGCAAAATCAAAGCCGGACAGGCCGTGCATAAAGTCAGCACTCTTAGGCACCAGTTCACAGTCTCCAATATCGCCCTATGGTAGGCTTCTGGTCGGCCCGTGCCAGCTACCTCACTCAGCCTCCACGGGGTGTCCACCAGTCTCCTTGCTTGTAGACCATGGGCTCTCGCTAATGTTCAACAAGCCTGGGCTCCTGATGCAACGTGGGGAACTTTAGTCGAATCACCCTCTTTTTCTCCTTTTCAGGTAAACCAAATCCACTGGTATCTGGGCCATACACAAGCAGTTCTTTTATTGCTGCAGTTCTCCGACCTCCACTCCATATGAAGATCCACGTGGTCACCCAGCAAGCAATTCAGCCTGCTCACAGGCTCTCTTTAACACACAGTCCAGTGAGATGTTTTCTCCCTACTCTTAGATTTTATTTTAACTTCTGGCAAAGGCTTTTGGTTCCTGAGTACAGGAAAGCACTGGTGGGCATCTAATTCACTGCACAGCAGTCTTCCCAGAGGTAGCTTAACCCAGCTAAAGATCACCCAATTTTGGTGGCTCTAAGCATGTGGGCTTACAAACTTTCATTTTTCCCACTTCCCATGTTTTCCCTAGAAAACAACCGAGTAAAGGGTGGCTTTTTCTGACCTCTGGATAGACAAGGAAGAAGAATTACCATGAGGGCAAAGTCAAACAAATAGCTACTCTCCATCTTAAGATGAGTTTTTCCATTGCCCCACTGCTAGGTATCCTATTTGTGACTCTGGCTCTCGTAGAGAAACAGGGGCACAGAAACTCATGTCTAAGTGAGACTCATATATAAAGGTTAAGTGTTCATCAAGCAGACATCTGAAAGCAGTGGGGTCCAAACCCACAAGTCCGACATTAACCCATTAACCCACATGTCGAAACCAATTGCAATGTCCTCCTCCATCTTTCAAAACAGACGACATGTTGCAGGCTGAAGGAGGGGGGCCGAGACAGTGAATGTGTAAGCAGAGCCGCGTGGTCTGTGGATATATCAGCATATCTCTGCACGGTTACTCCAACAACCCGGGCTTCCTTTGGGTAAGTACATGTGTCTTCGGCTCAGGGACGTCTTGCCGGAAAGGAGCCTTGACAGCTAAAGCAGGGAACAAGCTGAGGCAGCTGCACCCTGCTCCCACGTTCAGAAATGAAGAGACCCAACTAGAATGGCAATGCTCAAGGAGCCATTTATCCCTCCGCCCTTCATTTAACTGCACGTGTGTATCACCCAGGTGGGCACAATCCACGAACTAAATCCACATTTGTGAACCTGGCACCCGTTCAAAATTCTTTAACCCCAACATGGAATTAAGTAACATCAGGATCTTAATTCAAAGCCTTATGGAATGTTCCCCCACTCCGAAAGTTTGTAAGCCAACTGCTCTGTGCCTTTATACCCCTAATTTTAGCTATTCACTTCATGTATGGCCCAGTAATATAAAACCAGTGCTCAGAGGAAACAATCATTGCTCGCCATGAAGAAATCTTCATTCTAATAGGAACCTTTCACAGTCTGTGTCCATCGGCAAAATCAAAGCCGGACAGGCCGTGCATAAAGTCAGCACTCTTAGGCACCAGTTCACAGTCTCCAATATCGCCCTCTGGTGGGCTTCTGGTCGACCCGTGCCGGCTACCTCGCTCAGCCTTCACGGGGTGTCCACTGGTCACCTTGCTTGTAGACCATGGGCTCTCGCCACTATTCAACAAGTTGGGCTCCTGATGCGACGTGGTGAACATTCCTCGAGTCACCCTTTTGTTCCCCTTTACAGGTAAACAAATCCACTGGTATCCGTGCCCATACGCAAGCAATCCTGTTATTGCTGCATTTCTCCGACCTCCACACCATATGTAGATCCACGTGGACACCCAGCAAGCAATTCAGCCTGCTCACAGGTTCTCTTTAACACACACTCCCAGGGAGATGTTTTCTCCCTAATCCCAGATATTTTTTTTTACTTCTGGCCAAGTCTTATGATTCCTGAATACACCAAAGAACTGGTGGGCATCTATTTCACTGCATACCTGTCTTCCCAGAGGTGGTCAAAACCCAGCTAAAGATCACCCCATTTTGGTGGTTCAAGCAAATGGGCTTACAAACTTTCATTTTTCCTCCTTACCCTAGTTTCCCCAGAAAACAACCGAGTAAAGGGTGGCTTTGTCTGACCTCTGGATCGACAAGGAAGTAGAATTACCATGAGGGCAAGGTCAAACATATAGTTACTCTCCTTCTTAAGATGAGTTTTTCCATTGCCCCACTGCTAGGTATCCTATTTGTGACTCTGCCTCTCATAGAGAAACAGGGACACAGAAACTCATGTCTAAGTGAGACTCATATATCAAGGTTAAGTGTTCATCAAGCAGACATCTGAAAGCAGTGTTGTCCAAACCCCCAAGTCCGACATTAACCCATTAACCCACATGTCTAACAACAATTGCAGTGTCCTCCTCCATCTTTCAAAACAGATGACATGTTGCTGGCTGAAGGAGGAGAGACGATGCAGTGAATGTGTAAGCAGAAGAGCGTGGGCAGTGGATATGTCAGCATATCTCTACACGGCTACTCCAACAGCCCGGGCTTCCTCTGGGTAGGTCCATGTGTCTTCGGCTCAGGGACGTCTTGCCGGGAAGGAGCCTTGTCAGCTAAAGCAGGGAACAAGGTGAGGCAGCTGCACCCTGCTCCCATGTTCAGAAATGAAGAAACCCAACAAGAATGGCAATGCTCAAGGAGCCATTGATCCCTCTGCCCTTGATTTAACCGCACGTGTGTATCGCCCAGGTTGGCACAATCCACGAACTAAATCCACATTTGCGAACCTGGCACCCGTTCAAAATTCTTTAACCACAACATGGAATTAAGTAACACCAGGACCTTAATTCTAAAACTTATGGAATGTTTCCCCACTCAGAAAGTTTGTAAGCCAACTACTCTGTGCCATCATACGCCAAATTTTAGCTATTCACTTTATCTATGGCCCAAAATATATAACAAGTGCTCAGAGGAAATATCATTGCTCGCCATGAAGAAATCTTCATTCCAATAGGAACCATTCAAAGTCTGTGTCTATCGGCAAAATCCAAGCCGGACACGCCGTGCATAAAGTCAGCACTCTTAGGCACCAGTTCACAGTCTCCAATATCGTCCTCTGGTGTGCTTCTTGTCGACCCGTACCGGGGACCTCGCTCAGCCTTCATGGGGTATCCACCGGTCACCTTGCTTGTAGACCATGGGCTCTCGCCACTATTAAACAAGCCTGGGGTCCTGATGCACATGGTGAACTTTACTCGAGTCACCCTCGTGTTCTCCTTTTCAGGTAAACCAAATCCACAGGTATCCGTGCCCATACGCAAGCAGTCCTTTTATTGCTGCATTTCTCCGACCTCCACTCCATATGTAGATCCCCGAGGTCACCCAGAAAGCAATTCAGCCTGCTCACAGTCTCTCTTTAACACGCAGTCCCTGGGAGATGTTTTCTCCCTACTCCCAGATATTTTTTTAACTTCTGGCAAAGGCTTATGGTTCCTGAGTTCACGAAAGCACTGGTGGGCATCTATTTCACTGCATAGCTGTCTACCCAGAGGTGGTCTAAACCCAGCTAAAGATAACCCCATTTTAGTGGTTCAAAGCAAGTGGGCTTACAAACTTTCATTTTTCCACCTTTCCATAGTTTCCCCAGAAAACAACCGAGTACAGGGTAGCTTTGACTGACTTCTGGATAGACAAGGAAGTAGAATTACCATGAGGCAAGGTAAAACAAATAGCTACTCTCCATCTTAAGATGAGTTTTTCCATTGCCCCACTGCTAGGTATCCTATTTGTGACTCTGGCTCTCATAGAGAAACAGGGACACAGAAACTCATGTCTAAGTGAGACTCATATATCAAGGTTCAGTGTTCATCAAGCAGACATCCGAAAGCAATGTGGTCCAAACCCACAAGTCCGACAATAACCCATTAACCCACATGTCCAACACCAATTGCAATGTCCTCCTCCATCTTTCAAAACATTCGACATGTTGCTGGCTGAAGGAGGAGAGCCCAGGCAGTGAATGTGTAAGCAGAGCAGCCTGGGCAGTGGATATGTCAGCATATCTCTGCATGGCTACTCCAGCAGCTCGGGTTTCCTCTTGGTAGGTCCATGTGTCTTCGGCTCGGGGACTTCTTGCCAGAAAGGAGCCTTGACAGCTAAAGCAGGGAAAAAGCTGAGTCAGCTGCACCCTGCTCCCACATTCAGAAATGAAGAAACCCAACTAGAATGGCAATGATCAAGGAGCCATTGATCACTCCACCCTTCATTTAACCGCACGTGTGTATCGCCCAGGTTGGCACAATCCACGAACTAAATTCACATTTGCGAACCAGGCACCCGTTGAAAATTCTTTAAACCCAACATGGAATTAAGTTACATCAGACCTTAATTCTAAAACTTATGGAATGTTCCCCCACTCGGAAAGTTTGTAAGCCAACTACTCTGTGCCTTTATACACCAAATTTTAGCTATCCACTTTGTCTATGGCCCACTAATATAAAACCAGTGCTCAGAAGAAACAATCAATGCTCGCTAAGAAGAAATCTTCATTCCAATAGGAACCTTTCAAAGTCTGTGTTCATCGGCAAAATCAAAGCCCGAGAGGCCGTGCATAAAGTCAACACTCTTAGGCACCAGTTAACAGTCTCCAATATCGCCCTATGGTGGGCTTCTGGTAGACCCGTGCCAGCTACCTCACTCAGACTCCACGGGATGTCCACTGGTCTCTTTGCTTGGAGACCATGGGCTCTCGCTAATGTTCAACAAGCCTGGGCTCCTGATGCGACGTGGTGAACTTTAGTCGAATCACCCTCTTTTTCTCCTTTTCAGGTAAACCAAATCCACAGGTATCTGGGCCCATACACAAACAGTCCTTTTATTGCTGCATTTCTCCGACCTCCACTCCATATGAAGATCCACGTGGTCACCCAGCAAGCAATTCAGCCTGCTCACAGACTCTCTTTAACACACAGTCCAGGGAGATGTTTTCTCCCTACTCTCAGATTTTATTTTAACTTCTGGCAAAGGCTTATGGTTCCTGAGTACACCAAAGCACTGGTGGGCATCTAATTCACTGCACAGCAGTCTTCCCAGAGGTAGCTTAACCCAGCTAAAGATCACCCAATTTTGGTAGCTCTAAGCATGTGGGCTTACAAACTTTCATTTTTCCCACTTCCCATATTTTCCCCAGAAAACAACCGAGTAAAGGGTGGCTTTGTCTGACCTCTGGATAGACAAGGAAGAAGAATTACCATGAGGGCAAAGTCAAACAAATAGCTACTCTCCATCTTAAGATGAGTTTTTCCATTGCCCCACTGCTAGGTATCCTATTTGTGACTCTGGCTCTCGTAGAGAAACAGGGGCACAGAAACTCATGTCTAAGTGACACTCATATATAAAGGTTAAGTGTTCATCAAGCAGACATCTGAAAGCAGTGTGGTCCAAACCCACAAGTCAGACATTAACCCACATGTCGAAACCAATTGCAATGTCCTCCTCCATCTTTCAAAACAGACGACATGTTGCAGGCTGAAGGAGGGGGACCGAGACAGTGAATGTGTAAGCAGAGCCGCGTGGTCTGTGGATATATCAGCATATCTCTGCACGGCTACTCCAACAACCCGGGCTTCCTTTGGGTAAGTACATGTGTCTTCGGCTCAGGGACGTCTTGCCGGAAAGGAGCCTTGACAGCTAAAGCAGGGAACAAGCTGAGGCAGCTGCACCCTGCTCCCACGTTCAGAAAAGAAGAGACCAAACTAGAATGGCAATGCTCAAGGAGCCTTTGATCCTGCCACCCTTCATTTATCCGCACGTGTGTATCGCCCAGGTTGGCACAATCCACGAACTAAATCCACATTTGCGAACCTGGCACCCGTTCAAAATTCTTTAACCACAACATGGAATTAAGTAACACCAGGACCTTAATTCTAAAACTTATGGAATGTTTCCCCACTCAGAAAGATTGGAAGCCAACTACTCTGTGCCATCATACGCCAAATTTTAGCTATTCACTTTATCTATGGCCCAAAATATAAAACAAGTGCTCAGAGGAAATATCATTGCTCGCCATGAAGAAATCTTCATTCCAATAGGAACCATTCAAAGTCTGTGTCCATCGGCAAAATCAAAGCCGGACACGCCGTGCATAAAGTCAGCACTCTTAGGCACCAGTTCACAGTCTCCAATATCGTCCTCTGGTGTGCTTCTTGTCGACCCGTACCGGGGACCTCGCTCAGCCTTCATGGGGTATCCACCGGTCACCTTGCTTGTAGACCATGGGCTCTCGCCACTATTCAACAAGCCTGGGGTCCTGATGCACATGGTGAACTTTACTCGAGTCACCCTCGTGTTCTCCTTTTCAGGTAAACCAAATCCACAAGTATCCGTGCCCATACGCAAGCAGTCCTTTTATTGCTGCATTTCTCCGACCTCCACTCCATATGTAGATCCCCGAGGTCACCCAGAAAGCAATTCAGCCTGCTCACAGTCTCTCTTTAACACGCAGTCCCTGGGAGATGTTTTCTCCCTACTCCCAGATGTTTTTTTAACTTCTGGCAAAGGCTTATGGTTCCTGAGTTCACGAAAGCACTGGTGGGCATCTATTTCACTGCATAGCTGTCTACCCAGAGGTGGTCTAAACCCAGCTAAAGATAACCCCATTTTAGTGGTTCAAAGCAAGTGGGCTTACAAACTTTCATTTTTCCACCTTTCCATAGTTTCCCCAGAAAACAACCGAGTACAGGGTAACTTTGTCTGACTTCTGGATAGACAAGGAAGTAGAATTACCATGAGGCAAGGTAAAACAAATAGCTACTCTCCATCTTAAGATGAGTTTTTCCATTGCCCCACTGCTAGGTATCCTATTTGTGACTCTGGCTCTCGTAGAGAAACAGGGACACAGAAACTCATGTCTACGTGAGACTCATATATCAAGGTTAAGTGTTCATCAAGCAGACATCCGAAAGCAATGTGGTCCAAACCCACAAGTCCGACAATAACCCATTAACCCTCATGTCCAACACCAATTGCAATGTCCTCCTCCATCTTTCAAAACATTCGACATGTTGCTGGCTGAAGGAGGAGAGCCCAGGCAGTGAATGTGTAAGCAGAGCAGCCTGGGCAGTGGATATGTCAGCATATCTCTGCATGGCTACTCCAGCAGCCCGGGTTTCCTCTTGGTAGGTCCATGTGTCTTTGGCTCAGGGACGTCTTGCCAGAAAGGAGCCTTGACAGCTAAAGCAGGGAACGAGCTGAGTCAGCTGCACCCTGCTCCCACATTCAGAAATGAAGAGACCCAACTAGAATGGCAATGATCAAGGAGCCATTGATCACTCCACCCTTCCTTTAACCGCACGTGTGTATCGCCCAGGTTGGCACAATCCACGAACTAAATTCACATTTGCTAACCAGGCACCCGTTCAAAATTCTTTAAACCCAACATGGAATTAAGTTACATCAGACCTTAATTCTAAAACTTATGGAATGTTCCCCCACTCGGAAAGTTTGTAAGCCAACTACTCTGTGCCTTTATACACCAAATGTTAGCTATCCACTTTGTCTATGGCCCACTAATATAAAACCAGTGCTCAGAAGAAACAATCATTGCTCGCTATGAAGAAATCTTCATTCCAATAGGAACCTTTCAAAGTCTGTGTCCATCGGCAAAATCAAACCCGTACAGGCCGTGCATAAAGTCAACACACTTAGGCACCAGTTCACAGTCTCCAATATCGCCCTATGGTGCGCTTCTGGTCGACCTGTGCCAGCTACCTCACTCAGCATCCACGGGGTGTCCACCGGTCTCCTTGCTTGTAGACCATGGGCTATCGCTAATGTTCAACAAGCCTGGGCTCCTGATGCAACGTGGTGAACTTTAGTCGAATCACCCTCTTTTTCTCCTTTTCAGGTAAACCAAATCCACAGGTATCTGGGCCCATACACAAGCAGTCCTTTTATTGCTGCAGTTCTCCGACCTCCACTCCATATGAAGCTCCACGTGGTCGCCCAGCAAGCAGTTCAGCCTGCTCACAGACTCTCTTTAACACACGGTCCAGGGAGATGTTTTCTCCCTACTCTCAGATTTTATTTTAACTTCTGGCAAAGGCTTTTGGTTCCTGAGTACACGAAAGCACTGGTGGGCATCTAATTCACTGCACAGCACGCATCCCAGAGGTAGCTTAACCCAGCTAAAGATCACCCAATTTTGGTGGCTCTAAGCATGTGGGCTTACAAACTTTCATTTTTCCCACTTCCCATATTTTCCCCAGAAAACAACCGAGTAAAGGGTGGCTTTTTCTGACCTCTGGATGGACAAGGAAGAAGAATTACCATGAGGGCAAAGTCAAACAAATAGCTACTCTCCATCTTAAGATGAGTTTTTCCATTGCCCCACTGCTAGGTATCCTATTTGTGACTCTGGCTCTCGTAGAGAAACAGGGGCACAGAAACTCATGTCTAAGTGAGACTCATATATAAAGGTTAAGTGTTCATCAAGCAGACATCTGAAAGCAGTGTGGTCCAAACCCACAAGTCAGACATTAACCCATTAACCCACATGTCGAAACCAATTGCAATGTCCTCCTCCATCTCTCAAAACAGACGACATGTTGCAGGCTGAAAGAGGGGGGCCGAGGCAGTGAATGTGTAAGCAGAGCCGCGTGGTCTGTGGATATATCAGCATATCTCTGCACGGCTACTCCAACAACCCGGGCTTCCTTTGGGTAAGTACATGTGTCTTCGGCTCAGGGACGTCTTGCCGGAAAGGAGCCTTGACAGCTAAAGCAGGGAACAAGCTGAGGCAGCTGCACCCTGCTCCCACGTTCAGAAATGAAGAGACCCAACTAGAATGGCAATGCTCAAGGAGCCATTGATCCCTCCGCCCTTCATTTAACTGCACGTGTGTATCACCCAGGTTGGCACAATCCACGAACTAAATCCACATTTGTTAACCTGGCACCCCTTCAAAATTCTTTAACCCCAACATGGAACTAAGCAACATCAGGAACTTAATTCAAAGCCTTATGGAATGTTCCCCCATTCCGAAAGTTTGTAAGCCAACTGCTCTGTGCCTTTATACCCCTAGTTTTAGCTATTCACTTTATGTATGGCCCACTAATATAAAACCAGTGCTCAGCGGAAACACTGATTGCTCTCCATGAAGAAATCTTCATTCTAATAGGAACCTTTCACAGTCTGTGTCCATCGGCAAAATCAAAGCCGGACAGGCCGTGCATAAAGTCAGCACGCTTAGGCACCAGTTTACAGTCTCCAATATCGTCCTCTGGTGTGCTTGTCGACCCGTACCGGGGACCTCGCTCAGCCTTCATGGGGTATCCACCGGTCACCTTGCCTGTAGACCATGGGCTCTCGCCACTATTCAACAAGCCTGGGGTCCTGATGCACATGGTGAACTTTACTCGAGTCACCCTCGTGTTCTCCTTTTCAGGTAAACCAAATCCCCAGGTATCCGTGCCCATACGCAAGCATTCCTTTTATTGCTGCATTTCTCTGACCTCCACTCCATATGTAGATCCCCGAGGTTACCCAGGAAGCAATTCAGCCTGCTCACATTCTCTCTTTTACACACAGTCCCTGGGAGATGTTTTCTCCCTACTCCCAGATTTTTTTTTTTAACTTCTAGCAAAGACTTATGGTTCCTGAGTTCACGAAAGCACTGATGCGCATCTATTTCACAGCACAGCTGTCTTCCAAGAGGTGTTCTAAACCCAGCGAAAGTAACCCCATTTTGGTGACTCAAAGCAAGTGGGCTCACAATCATTCATTTTTCCCACTACCCATAGTTTCCCCAGAAAACAACCGAGTAAAGGGTGGCTTTGTCTGACCTCTGGATAGACAAGGAAGAAGAATTACCACAAGGGCAAGGTGAAACAAATAGCTACTCTCCATCTTAAAATGAGTTTTTCCATTGCCCCACTGCTAGGTATCCTATTTGTGACTCTGGCTCTCATAGAGAAACAGGGGCACAGAAACTCATGTCTTCATGAGACTCATATATAAAGGTTAAGTGTTCATCAAGCAGACATCCGAAAGCAGTGTGGTCCAAACCCACAAGTCCGACAATAACCCATTAACCCACATGTCCAAAACCAATTGCATTATCCTCCTCCATCTTTCAAAACAGACGACATGTTGCTGGTGAAGGAGGAGATCCAAGACAGAGGATGTGTAAGCAGAGTAACGTGGGCAGTGCATATGTCAGCATATCTCTTCCCGGCTACTCCAACAACCCGGGATTCCTCTGGGTAGTTCCACGTGTCTTCGGGTCAGGGATGTCTTGCCGGAAAGGAGCCTTGACAGGTAAAGCAGGGAACAAGCTGAGGCAGCTGCACCCTGCTCCCACGTTCAGAAATGATGATACCCAACTAGAATGGCAATGCTCAAGGAGCCATTGATCCCTCCGCCCTTCATTTAACTGCACGTGTGTATCACCCAGGTTGGCACAATCCACGAACTAAATCCACATTTGTGAACCTGGCACCCGTTCATAATTCTTTAACCCCAACATGGAATTAAGTAACATCAGGACCTTAATTCTAAACCTTATGGAATGTTCCCCCACTCAGAAAGTTTGTAAGCCAACTGCTCTGTGCCTTTATACCCTTAATTTTAGCTATTCACTTTATCTATGGCCCTCTAATATAAACCCAGTGCTCAGAGGAAACAATCATTGCTCGCCATGAAGAAATCTTCATTCCAATAGGAACCTTTCAATGTCTGTGTCCATCGGCAAAATCAAAGCCGGACAGGCCGTGCATAAAGTCAGCACTCTTAGGCACCAGTTCACAGTCTCCAATATCGTCCTTTGGTGGGCTTCAGGTCGACCCGTGCCAGCTACCTCACTCAGCCTTCTCGGGGTGTCCACCAGTCACCTTGCTTGTAGACCATGGGCTCTCGCCAATGTTCAACAAGAGTGGGCTCCTGATGCGGCCTGGTGAACTTTAATTGAGTTACCCTCGTGTTCTCCTCCTTGTTAGGTAAACCAAATCCACAGGTATCCGGGCCCATACACAAGCAGTCCTTTTATTGCTGCATTTCTCCGACCTCCACTCCATATGTAGATCCCCGTGGTCACCCAGAAAGCAATTCAGCCTGCTCACAGGCTCTCTTTAACACACCATCCTAGGAAGATGTTTTCTCCCTACTCCCAGATTTTTTTTAAATTCTGGCAAAGACTTATGGTTCCTAAGTACATGAAAGCACTGTTGGGCATCTATTTCACTGCATAGCTGTCTACCCAGAGGTGGTCTAAACCCAGCTAAAGATAACCCCATTTTAGTGGTTCAAAGCAAGTGGGCTTACATACTTTCATTTTTCCCACTTCCCATATTTTCCCCAGAAAACAACCGAGTACAGGGTGGCTTTGTCTGACCTCTACATAGACAAGGAAGAAGAATTACCATGAGGGCAAGGTCAAACAAATAGCTACTCTCCATCTTAAGATGAGTTTTTCCATTGCCCCACTGCTAGGTATCCTATTTGTGACTCTGGCTCTCGTAGAGAAACAGGGGCACAGAAACTCATGTCTAAGTGACACTCATATATAAAGGTTAAGTGTTCATCAAGCAGACATCTGAAAGCAGTGTGGCCCAAACCCACAAGTCCGACAATAACCCATTAACCCACATGTCCAACACCAATTGCAATGTCCTCCTCCATCTTTCAAAACAGATGACATGTTGCTGGCTGAAGGAGGAGAGCTGAGGCATTGAATGTGTAAGCAGAGCAGCGTGGGCATTGGATATGTCAGCATATCTCTGCACGGCTACTCCAACAGCCCGGGCTTCCTTTGTGTAGGTCCATGTGTCTTCGGCTCAGGGACGTCTTGCCGAAAGGAGCCTTGACAGCTAAAGCAGGTAAGAAGCTTAGGCAGGTGCACCCTGCTCCCACATTCAGAAATGAAGAGACCCAACTAGAATGGCAATGCTCAAGGAGCCATTGATCCCTCCGCCCTTCATTTAACCGCACGTGTGTATCGCCCAGGTTGGCACAATTCACGAACTATATCCAAACATGCCATCCTGGCACCCATTCAGAATTGAAATTACGTGACACCAATAACTTAATTCTATAAGCCTCTGATTATGTTTCTCCCTCTGGAATGTTTTTAAGCCATCTACTCCGTGCACTTGTACCTCATATTTTCGCTGTTTGCTTAATCTACGGCCCTCTTAGATCAAACCTTTTCTCAGAGGAAAAAATCATTTTCGACCTGAATAAATCTTCATTCCAATAGGAACCTATTGAATTTTGCGTCCATCAACAATGTCAAAACCGAACAAGCCATTCATAAAGTCAGCCATGATCCACTCCAGTTCACAGCCTCGAAAATCCACCATCTGTTTGGGTTCTGGTCAACCCATGCCTTCCTCAGCTCTACGGTGTCCACCGATCACCTTGCTTGTAGACCATGAGCTCTCTCCAATATTCAAGAAGCTTGGGTTACTCATGCTAGATCATGAATTTTTGTTGATTCACTCTCATATTCTCCATTTCTCCTGTAAACCAAATACACAAGTGTCAGAGGCCAAACTCAATTAGTGTTTTTATTACTACATTTCTCCAACTTCTACTGAGCAAGTAGATTCACGTGGTCACCTTGCAAAACCGTCAGCCTGCTCATAAGCTCCCTTTTACACCCATTCCCTGGGAGGTATTTTCTTTGTACTCCCAGATTTTTTTAGTGTTGGCAAAGACTTGTGGTTCCTGAGTACAGGAAAGCACTGTTTCGCATATAAATCAATTCTCTGCATAGCTGTCTTCTAAGGTGTTTCCTAAGCCCATGTAAAGATCAAATTTTGTTGGCTCAAAGCAAGTGGGCTTACAAACTTTCTGCTCTCATACTTCCCATAGTTTCCCCAGTAATCTATTGAATATAGGGTGGCTTTGTCTGACCACTGGCTAGACAGAGAAGGAAAACTACCATGAGGGAGAGGTCAGACAAACATCTACTCTCCATCTTATGGCTAGTTTCTCCAGTACACCACTGCTAAGGTACCACAATGTGTTAGTCAGGGTACTTTAGGGAAAGAACTACAGTGAAACTCATGTCTAAGGGAGAGTTTTATATAGTTTATATAAAGTGCTTTATATAGTTTATATATAGTGTGCATCAAGCAAAAATCCCAAACCTGTCCTGCCAAAACCCACAAGTCCAAAATTAATCCCTCAACCCCTTTATCCAGTATCAAACCACAAAGTCCTCCTCCATCTCACAAACCAGACACCATGATGTTGACTGGAGGAGGAAAGCCGATTCAGTGAATGTGTAAGCATCTCTGCACTGGCATCGTGTCTACTAGGTCCATGTGGCTTCTCCTCAGGGATGTCTTTCAGGAAATTATTCTTGGGAGCTAAAGCAGGGAACTGGCTAAGGGAGCTGCATCCGGATCTGACCATCATAAAGCAAGGCACCCCAGCATTAGAAAGGCGTGGATCCCTGAACCACTTATCCCTCTCCCTTTCAATTCGCCCCACATGTGTTTATCGGCCAGCTTGTCACAGCAAACTAACTACCTCACAGCTCTTCTAACAGTCCATGACATCAATTGTATCAAGCTCATTTATACCACTATCATTTGTTGCCATCATTTTCTAAACAGTTACTTTCTTTTTGAACTCTTGGTTCAATTCTTCTCTTTTCCTACACTCCCACTCTCGTGACCCCTTGATTTCCTATCTTATACTGAGTGCTGTGTCCCTTCACCACATTCATGTTGTTTACCCCCCTGGGGAGCAGTATTATACAGCAATCATTGTGATCGGTTTCCCCTTTCTACCCCTACCTTCCATCTACCCTCCTGGTACCCTTCGGTTTCTGTTCCTGAGGGGTTGGTCTGACCTTGATTCTGTGTGTCATGATCCTTTATCTGTACCTGTATACATGCTCTTGCCTACGCACAACTGATTGGCAGAACTGGGATCATGATAGAGGGGGGTGAGGAAGCCTTAAAGATACAGAGGTATGTTGTACATTTCATTAGTGTTATACTGTGCTCTGGTTGCCTCATCCTTTTGTTGTGACCCTTCTGTGAGGGTATGTCCTCCCGTCTACAGATGGTTTTTGGGGCTCTGCTCCAACCCCTTTATCCTAAACAATATGGGGGTTTTTGTTTGTTTGCAGTCTTCTGGTGCCTACCTGATTCTGTCAACACCTCATGATCTTACAGGCTAGGGCCCTTTCATATGGGATTTGTTGCTTCTTTGCTAGATGGCTGCAAGTTTACCATCAGTTTTTTAAGAATCCAGATGTTTTATCTTTTTATAGCTGGGCATCATCAGCTTTCTTTACCTCATTTGCTTATGCATTCATTTTGCCTTCAGCTATTATGCTGGGAGGGTGAGCATCACTGAATGCTGGGTTGTTAGAACAAAGTGTTCTTGTGTTGAGGGAGGGCTTAAGCAGAGGCCCAAAGTCCATCCACTTCCTTAATTTATCGCTATGTAAATATATGTACATAGGCCAATACCTCGATTTTTATTAATATATTTTCATAAGTGCACACCTATGTTTATTCCTGTATCCTTAGATTTGCTTCCTAGATCGTTCCTGTTTTCTTTTTACCTTCCTCCTTTCCCAACATCATGCGTGCCCTTCTTCTCTCAGCTAGATTGCCGTTGCTCCACCACCACCACCAGGATCTCTATGTCCTCCTTGTTGTTCCTTTTAATTCCCTAGTTGTTTCCTGTCTATGGCATCGTTTGCTCACCACTCCTTTCCTCCCACTGTCTCCTCTCCCAAGTGCCTCCAGAAATGCCGGTCCCTTTACTTTCTCCTTGGGCTTTCTTCCCAAACCTATCTTATATTGGTAGGCAAAGCAATAAAAGAGACAAAGCAAAAAGAAAACAAAAGACTGAATAAAAAGGGAAAACAACAAAAGGGGGGAAACCTAGAAAACCCCCCTGAAAACACATACAAAATTCCAAATCTGTCTGCTGACCTTTATGATTATCTCCCCACCAGTCTAGAGGGGTTCTGAGAACTGCCCCTCCTAGCCTGAAATCTATTGTAGGGACACTTCAAGGGCTTCGTGGCTTGGCAATGCTCCCATTGCTGATCTGTTCTGTTTCCTTCCTGGTTCATCCCATTGTGGGGATGGTCAGGCCCGACTCACTCCCTGCTGGGTGTCCCGAGTATTGTCCTCATTCACAATATGTTCCAGTGAGGGGACACCATGTCTCAAGCTGTTGTCAGCCCTACAGTCCTCTCTGTGCCTTAGCAGCAGCATGCAGGGCCGTCCTCCTCAGGACTTGGTGTGCCAGTATCCAGTCTAAACCCTCACTCCCTTTTTCCTTTGGGTTTACACTTCCATATGGGCATGGCGGGCCAGCCCCTCTCCCCAACCTGTAGGCTAAGTGTTGTCCTCTGTAGCGCATACTTCTAGGGGAAATGGAAGCGGGGTTGTCAGTTTGGCTTTGATTGGGGATGGCCCCATAGACCCCTCAGTGATCTACATATAACCTCCTCCCTGGAGGATGGGCAACAGGAAAGTGGGTGAAAACTTGGATCTCCATCTGCAGAAGAATGAAACAGGACCCATACCTCACTCCATGTACAAAAACAAACTTAAACTGGATTACAGACCTAAATGTAAACCCCAGAGCTATCAGGATCATCAATTAGAAACTTAAGGGGTCTATTGCAGGGCATACATGGACTAGCAAATCTAATAAAGGAAGCACACAGAGCAAAAGACAACACAGATGCCTGGGGCCTACTAAAATAAAACACTTATGCACCTCAAAAAATTTCATCAAAATAGTAAAATGAGAACTCACAGATTGGGGTGGTGGGGTAACAATGACACAACTAACGAGAGACTTGTTACCAAAATCTATGGAATTTTTCTAAGAAAAAAATTAGTCCAATTGAAAGGTGGGCAAAGGACATAAAATAGACATTCACCAAAGCTGGCTTGTGAATGACTAACACATACATGAAGATATGCTCACCATTTCCTAGCCACCCAGGAAATGCAAATCAAAACAACAATGAGTTATTACCGTACACTCCTCACAATAGCAATTGAAACACACAACAGAGAATGACAAATGCTAGAGAGGGCGTGGAGCATTTGAAACTCTTATACATGGCTGGTAGTCTTGTAAACGTTTACAACCAGTGGGGAACGCTATGAGACTACCTGAAGCAAGTAGCATTAGACCCAGCAACACCTCTGCTTGTCATATACCCCAAAGTAGTAAGAGACAGACCCCAGACATGTGTTCTCCTACATTCACCGTAGCACTGTTCACAATAGCAAGAGGCTGGAAAGAGCCCAAATGCCCATCAGTAAAAGAATGGAGGAAGAAACTCTGGTACACATGGAAATTATGTGCCCCTGAAAAACAGTGATGAAACCATGAAACACCCCATTACATAGATGGGCCTGGAAATGATTATGCTTCGTAAAGTTAGTCAATCACAAAAGGACTGGCACACTACTATAAGGATAAACACCAAGATAAAGGCAGAATTCTGCTCTTGGGTCATGTAATCATCTTTTTGTCATGAAATCTGGCCTCCCAAACAAGGTAGTGAGCCAGTATAGTACCCGTGCACTATATATTGCCCTCTTTACAATTGCATCTTACAAACCACTTCAACGGAAGACACGTCCCCTCCACTGGGATCAATTTCTCAAGATGGGAAGGGAGGAAGGAGGGAGACGACCAATCAGTTGCTGCCATACAACATTGTCCTACGGTCACCCAAATTCAACAGATACTCCTACGAGAGTGATTAGCAAACCATCCTGGAAACTCAAGTCAAGACATGAGGGGGAGACGGGTCTGTCTTGGAAAAGGCAATTACACTTTCGTTGATGGGTAAACTGGGTAGAGCAAGATGCCATCTGGGGGGAAACATGCTTAACGGTACTTATAGAACCCAAGGAGAGAATACGCCTGGTATTACATTCCTAACTGGACACTTTTGACCTGGTTTCTATCCAGTCCTTGGTGATCCAGACTGGATGCTGTAGTCATCTAGGATTTTAGACTCTGTTCTTTCCAGGCTCACAACATCCTCCATGGGCCACATCAGAAGGATCCGATTTGGAAAGTCACTAAGGAGCTGATAAGATAAAGCCCACTAGACCTTATTAGCTCCTTAGTGGCTTTCCAAATCAGTGGGATTTACCTTAGATTCGCCTGAAACAGGTTTAAGAAAGTGCTTTAAAACATACTCCCTTGGACTTAGGGCAAAGTGCTCTAGTGTCCAAAGATGCAGATGACTGCTATCTTAATACTCTGGAATTTGAGTTTGTTGGATTTCAGTCTGGATCTCTTGCTTTGGGAATACCCTGTGAATGGTGTCCCAGGACTATCATATAGTTACTGTTTGTATTCTCTCTTTGCTTTTTTGTCACATATGTTAATCTGGAAGGTATAGTCCTGGCTTTGTGAATGAATGTTATTGAAAATTTTATCCTATTCCCAGTGTATGTGTAGTGACCAGTCACTTAATCTTTTTTTTAATCATTTTACTGGGAGCTCATACAATTCTTATCACAATCTATACATCCATCCATTGTGTCAAGCACATATATACATTTGTTGCCATCATCATTCTCAAAAAATTTGCCTTCTACTTCAGTCCTTAATATTGGCTCCTCCTTTTGTGCCCCTCCTGCCTCCTTCCCCTCCCTCATGAATCCTTCATAATTCATAAATTATTATGTCATATGTTACACTGT